>NC_056734.1:904592991-904612991 GCF_019279795.1 Protopterus annectens | reverse complement strand
GCAATCTGATGTAAATGAGGGTTAGGATACTGAATCCCACAGTCACATAGCAAATGAGCACAGTCTGAGTAGTGTAAGAGATACATAAGGGGGAGGAATAGAGTAGGAGATAGGTGACATCACAGGGGGGAATGGTAGAAAGAAATGCAGTTCATTGGAGGTCAGTGTTGCATGACAGATGACAGACACAAATCATGGAAAGAGGAGTGCCACAAGATAAGCATGGGAAAGTCAATAAATGGAAGGTGTACACTATTACTTACAACAAAGTTTCTTGCTGGGCGTGCATGCTCACGTGTGCGCGCCATGAAGCACAAGTAGGGCAGTGTGCACACCTGTAAGGCAGACTGAGCATGTGGGAGTGTGTTAGTAGATTTGTAACACTGTTTGCACTGGTGTGCGTGCGTTTTAGCCCGAATAGGCAGATTCTGAACCGTGTAAGCATGTGTGTGCGTGTGTAAGCCACTGTGAGCGTGTTTCTGCTGGTATGCATGCTGCTCCCCCCTGAGGAAACAGAAAGGAAAAAGGAAGCAACAGAATTAGTAGGAAGCTAGCAGGGAATACTAATGGAGCTAGCAGGTGAAAACAATTAGAAGCAGGCAATTACACAGGCAGAATAGTAGCCCAGCCCAGCACTTAAAACTCTGCAAACAGCAGTGCAGGATGTTTCTCTCAAGAGACACTGCAAGACAGGAGTAAGCTATTAGAAGTGAAAACTGAAAAAGCTGAACTCAGAGCAGAAATGCTAGGGGCTGCCATAGCTGTCATAATGAGACATAGGCAACTTGCTGAGGGTGGTGACAATGCAGATGGTGCCAGACAATCCACAGTGAGGAGACGGAGAAGAGTGTACAGGCCCAGGGTCACCTACCATGGGTTACATGAGCTGGAGATAGTAGAGCGCTATAGAGTGGACAGAGAGCTCCTGCAGCAAATAGTCGAGCTGTGCAGGCCACACCTCACACACAGAACCAACAGAGGAGAACCCATCCCAGTGGAAACCAAGGTATGTGTTGGCCTAAGAATACTAGTAACAGGTACCTTCCAGAGACCAACTGTTAATATGATGGGGATATCACAGGCATCAGCCTCTAGGGTACTGCACCAGTTCCTGGATGCCATGTCAGCACATGTCAGTGATCATGTATATTTCCCCAATGCCCGTGAGGTATTGGCCAGCAATATGCGTCTCTTCCAGCAAATAGCGTAATACCCTGAGGTAGTGGGTGCAATAGACTGCACGCACATACGCATCAAAGCACCAGTCGGTGAGCGGGGTAGGGCCTACATTAACCGCAAGGGCTTCCCCTCCATCAACTGCCAGGTCGTGTGTGATGCCCAGGACATAATAATGAATGTGTGTACTGGCTGCCCTGGGAGCTACCATGATTCCCACTTCTGGCATTTGACGCAGCTGTACCAGACATTTGCCAATGGGGACATCCCACACGGATACCTAGTGGGGGATGCAGGTTATGCACTGGAGCCGTGGCTGATGACACCCATCAGAAACGCACACACACCTGAACAGGAAAACCATAATGAGGCACACGCACAAACACGTAATGTAATAGAGCATGTGTTTGGGCTGCTCAAGTCACGGTTCCGGTGTCTGGACACATCTGGTGGAGCCTTGCAGTACTCACCAACTACATGTACCCAAATTGTCATGGTATGTGCTATGCTACATAATATGATCTTGCAAAAACAGATGCAGCAGTGCCAGCATAGAGCTGGGCCAAACAGCCCCCCAACATTGCCAAGGCCATCACAGGCAGAGCGTGACTCGGAGGAGGAACAACCTGAGCCTGCCCCAGTAGGCAGAAGGAGGCGTGCCCAGTATGCCCTGGCCTTGGCAAAGAGGCAAAGCATAGCACATACACTGGCTCAGTAGGAACCCTGGAAATGATACCTCTCTCTGACTCACTCAAATAATAACAGGGATGCCTAAAATGACATGACCTGCTCACAAACATGTACAGGGAGTGTAATATGTGCATCCGACAAAGTCAGCCCTGCAGCACCACCTGAGGCATGAATGCCATGTGTTAAGTAATGTAACACCATGTACTATATGCACACTTGAGGACCCTGACTAACATCCACCCTCACCAAGCATGAAGCCACAAATTGATGATGGGATAATCAATTGCAATAACTGGTTGAAGTAATGCAGTTAGTCAAATAGGGAGCCAATGTGTTTCAGCCTGGGAAGACATGCTGAGCATGACATGATGCACCACCTGCTGGGGGTGGAGTGCACCTATCAGTCCAGGCCCCATGGATACTGGCAAAGGCTGTCAATACCCACAGCGTGCCCTGAATAGGTAAGTCTCAAAACACAAACCCACCTTCATAGGTACCACAAGGGATAGGAACCTAGATGTAGTGCTACCCAATGCCAGAAGTCTAAACAGCAAGATGCGTGCAGTGTAAACGCACACAGTATGGAGAATGTTGATATCTGTCCTGTAATAGAAAACTGGGTCAAGGCTCACATCAGCACCCTAACACTACCAGGTTACACCTCATACTGTGCTGTACAGCCTCAAAACATGGAACAAGCTACAAAAGGAGGGTGACTAGCAATAATTGTCAAGGATAACCACACCCCCATGTTGGTACCACAACAAGAAGCAGCATGGATCAGCCATGGTCAAGTACCAGTGGCTAAAACCACCTCCCAGTATATAGCCTGCTGCAGACTATTGTCCTAATACCAGGAACTGCACCTGGCCTTTGTTGGAATACATGAATATATCAAGCCCCCCAAACCACATTATATTGGTTGACTGAAAATACCCAGACATACACTGGGAGCATTATACTAGCACCAACACAGTAGGAGAAAAGTTCCCAGAATCCATAAACCAAAATGCCCAGGAACAATGTGCCACTCCCACAAGAGGGGTAAGCATACTGGATGTGATAATCAGCAACATGTGTACTGGATGGCAAGATGAGAAGTGTATCCCTCACTGGTAAGACCAGACCATAGAGTAATCACACCGGATATACACATTCTGACCACAGTCCCTGGCCAGAAAACCACAGTGAAAAACATGTGTAAAGCATAAGTTGCACCCCTCCAAACTGATGTGGAATCCACTAAAGGCCCTGTGCAGGTGCAGAATATGGGACACACCGCAGAACCTGTTATACAGGCATTCCATGAACACAGCCAGGAATGCTTGGATTATGCAATCACAAATAACAACAAGACACAATGCCATACATGCAGGCATCTGGCATGCTGGACTCCAGCCATTACCAAATCATGCAAGAGAATGAGGAAGCTACTACATGATAGAGCAAACATAAAAAGGGAAGTAATCACTGATCAGTAGTATAGCAATAAAATATGTCCACACATACAATCCACTAAGGCCAGCCACAACAAGTAGAATCTGTGAATCCTGAGACAATGTTACACCTGCCCCAAGTACACAGACAACCCTCAACTCCCCCCAATAAATACAAATATATGTGAGAGATGCAACCATTTATCCAAACCGGAGGCTGAGCTCCCCCAACTCAGTACTGTCAAAACTAGTCAGGAGGAGAAGGTAACCACATACACCACAAACCCAGTCCCACATAGACCTATCACAACTGTAAACCAAACACATAAATGCAGAAAAACATTTCCAGAGGCCCTAATTACAAACACACCACACCAACAGAGGTCTCCAAAGCAGACCCCAAGCAACCACAACCTCCAAACATAGCACATGCAACACATAGTACACAAAGCTGGTGTGCCAAACAGTCACAGGCCAGAAGGAGAAACAACATGCCTGATACAGTTGTAATAGGTGTCTGTATAGGCAGACACACTGCTGTCCCACTCACCAGACTGAACAAGGGAAAGGGTACAGTAAGCTGCCTGTAGGCTGCCACAATATGCCACATAATACAAGTACGCAGGTCACCCCAAAGCAAGCAGAAATATGATGCACTCATTGTCCATGCTGGTGTGAATGACCCGAGATGTACCTCCCTGGACTACATGAAAAGAGACATGGATGAGCTCTCTGAGTATGTACTCCAGGCCAGTATGACACTGGCCGTTTGCAGCATCCAACCCTCACCAAGAATGATGCCACAGTACAAACACAGAATGATCAGCTTTAACAGGTGGCACAATTACAGCTGTCAGTCCAAGAGGATCTAATGTCTGTCTGCTTGAGATGTCATGCATGACAAGCCATGCTGCTGTTCCAGGGATGGCTTGCACCTGTTACCCCTGGGCATCTGGATACTGGATAAGGCCTTTGTCACCTCCATAGAGCCGTACGTAGGCAAGGCCAAAAAGATTAACCCACCGCCCTAGAAAACATAAGTGGTAAGAAACATAAGGGTAATGCTGACCAATGCCAAATGTGTAAACTGCAATATGCATGCTCCTGAGGCACTTCCCAGTATGGAGAACATCGATGTCTGTGCAGTGACAGAAGCCTGCTGCAAGCCTACTGACAGCACACCAGCACTACCAGGTTATACCTCATATCATGCGTTATGGCCCCAACACCTGGATCAAAACATCAAAGGAGGGGGAGTATCCATATGCAGCACAGACACCCATCTGGCCAGGTAACTGACAATGCACGAAGCAGCGGAGACCACCCATGTGCACCTAACTGTAGTCAAAACTGCTGTACAGTCTGTAGCATGCGACAGACCACACTCTCACACACAGGAACCCCACCCAGACATCCTGAAGACACTGGACAGTATGAATGTCCCACCAAATACCAAACAAGGTACTCACAAATTACCACATAGGTGGTAAACCATTATGTATGCAAGGAGTAATCAGGGACCAAGGGACACAAGTCAACAGCAACCTGTCATGTGACACTCACAATGCCAATGTGGCTAGGAAGACTGTCTATACTGGACACCATATCATGAAAGGATTCACATCTACATCAACAGAGGTCACTATGCCCCTGTACTGTTCTCTTATCAGACCCATAATCTAGTACAATGACTCATATGTGATGTACCGTACCTGACACCTGCAGCGGTTAGGAAGACCTCAAAGGTACCTCACCAAGAGGATAAAGGGTGTCAAATATATGTCATATGCTGCCTGGCTATAGACACCCCAGCTGAATGCAGTCACAGACTGCCTACACAGAGGCATTGTATGTCTGTTGTACAAGGTCATGTCCAACACAGGAGTAATGGACATGCTCCACCCCAGGAAATCAAAGCCATTGGAGCTGTGAGAGTGACAGATGTCAACCTCAAAACATAATGAAATAGGATGTGCTGGAGGGACAGATACATAACCCAGAGGCTCCCCACACCCTGGAACAGGATCCCACTCCATGTTAGGCAGAGCCCCTCACTGACACCCCTCAACAGGAATATTGCCAAGTGGATGGATGATCGTAGATGTACACTGGAGGTCTTCACTGTGTCACGTCCAGACAGAAGCACAGTAAAGAAAATCATAAATGGCCATAATATTCACATAGCAAGGGGCGGCGAAAGACACACACACTCTGGCTAGGCTTACTAATGCCTTAGGGTGGATAGCCTAGTATGAACCTATGAACTTATGAAGATACAAATTGTACAGGGCACTAAGGATAATCACAAGGCTTACTCAACTGATGGTAGGAACCATGTTGGGAATTCACAGATATGCTCCGAATCACACAGATATTACAAACAACATACCAAACACACACACATATTGCCAACATACAACCTGACAGGTGCAGTGCAAAAGAATGCAAAATATCTATCCCAGCAGACTGCTGGCCCCCTGACATTGCAGATGCTGAGGTAACAGCCAGCATCTACAAAGCAAAACACACAGCAGCAAAGGTATGAGATGGTGTCCTGGGCTGAGGCCAACATGGACTCCAAGAAGAATGGAATGCCAAATCACACTACTACTTAATGTCAGCCGTACCACAGGATATGTACCCAAAGAGCAGTGTACAACAACAGTGGTCCTTCACAACAAAGGTGTTGCCTGAATGGATACTGCAAACTACTACCCCAGAATCCTGAGAAGCTCGGTCTGCACAGCTATGGAAAGGATCAGCATGTACCGCAGACATAAAGCTATCGGGGACCTACTGACACCGGACCCTACCCAGTGTGGCTGTTGTAAGTGCAGATCCTGCCCCTAAACATGTTTGACCCATTTGAAACAGTCATTAAGGTCATCGATGAGGGCAATGTGGTCCACACAGCGTAGCTGGACCGTGCAAATGCTTCCAGACAATACCCTACATGTTCAGTATGGATATGTTCACCAGCTTAAATATAAACCCCTATGTCAGTAGAGGGGTTGCAAACCAGACCAAGGACAGAACTGACATGGTCAGACATACTGCATCCATGTCAGACTACAAAGCAGATATAAGTGGCATCCCACAAGGCTTGGTCCTGGGACCTCCCCCATTCCGTATATATGTCCCATAGGTACAGGCCAACATGGAAGGACTGTGACTGAACATGTATGCAGAGGAGTACAAACTGCCCACCATATCTGACCCCCAGCTGACACAAGCAACCCACAAAAGGGTCACATAGAAACAGACAACTGGTGCCATAGCCATGTCAGCAAGCTAATTGCAGAAATGTGTATAGACAACCACCGTGGATATACAGTAAGTGCTCACCAGTTACCACACAGGTGTTAACCCATTACGTGCCTAACATGTAATGAGAGACCTGGGGACACAAGGTGATAGATAACCTGCATTGGACAAACATGAGGCTGTAGTTTTCACAGAAACATACCATATACCCACCCAATCATGAAGGTTGTCAGATCTAGACAAGGGGAGGTCACTCTGGCTCTGCAGTCATCCTTCATCAGCATCACAATTGACTACAATAGTCCCTGTGGGATGTACCTCAGCAGACACCTCCATCAACTGTAAAGTCCACAACAGTACCTCACCAGGAGTAGTAAAGAGCATGAACAGATGCCATGTGTTGCCTGATTAAACAAACTGCAGCTCCACACACTGCCATACTGCCCACCCAGAGGCAAGCTGTGCCTGATGTATGAAGCCATATCCAAGCTGGAATCAATGAACATGCTGCACCTTGTACAATCTGAATGGCAGTGAGCTATGTACATGAGAGACCTGAACCCCAGCACTGACATACACAGGACAAGCTGTACTGAATGATTCATAACACAGAAGCCACCCCCACTCTTGAGTAAACTCCCAGTACAGGTTAGCCAGAGAGTCACCTATCGACACCCTTCAAGAGGAATCCTGATGAGTGGATGGGAGATTGTAGGTTTACCCTGGGTATCACTGTTATGTCACAGGTAGATGGAGGCACAGTATACTAACCATGACATATGTCATGGCAAACTCCAGTTACAATGTGTGTCGAAGGACAAACACACTCTCTGACTAGCATCAGAAATGGCCTAGGGAACATCGCTAGTGTTTGCCAATGTCCACCTATGTTGTGGAATACACTACCAATGTTGGACAAGCCTGGTGTAGGTAGTCCATATCTGAACATAATGCAACATGGTCATATGTGCACAACTGGCCCCTACACAGTTTATTGTGCTCACTATGAAGATGTCAAGCAGTGATAGGACTAAAGCCCAGGATACTGTCCACCACAGTGAAAGTACTGAACCAGTACACTATACGGTACTACAGTGTTAGGTCATTATGAAAGGATGTTGACAACTGTATGCAAAGTATCCCATGCAATCCCTGCAGGCACAGTATAATCCCTGTTGTGGTCAGACATGAAGCAGTTGGCCAGTAAGTACACAACATGACACCCAACACACAACCATAAATGTAAGATATTGTTGAAGTTCATACTCACCCAAATATGTGGTGGACTGCAGAGTTCAACATATGGAAAGCTCACACTGGGCATGCTCGCACACTTTGATAAATGAGGCATATGTCAGACAACATGCCATGGAAAGGCTGAACTGGGCATGCTCACACACTTAGGCCATATCTCCATTTAGCAGTTGGCCACACATATCTGGTATTTGTACGTGTCATTCCAGGAACCAACCACAACACAGCAATCTGCCCAGTGCACACAGTAAATGACTACAGAGACATAAGTGATATAGTGGATCGCCCTCATATTCAAACATCTTCCACAGATACACAAGTTGTTCATAGGAACAGGGAATGCTATGGCAATAAAGACCTGCAAACAGTCTAACAGCAACAAATATTGTCCATCTGACAATTAAACATATGGGTGTAGAGGTCAATACTAGGCTGTTTGCCCTAGGGAATGACAGCTTAGCCAGAGTGTGCTTGGCATCTGCATCCCCAGTACAGTAGGCTACTGTGCCACTGTAAAGTAGCTCACATAAGGCAACGTGTGAGGCTAGTGTGCTGTGCCTCTGTCAAGCAGGGGCACAGTGGAGATCCCAGGGTTTGAATGTGCTAAGCCACATCCATGTTGCTGGTGTGTGCTGGAAGAGGGTTGCTGATGACCTCTAACAGTAAGTGGGCATCAATAACAGACTGAGGGGAGCCCTATCTGCATTGTCTGGACAATTCCACTGTCAACACTGTGTTGTGATGATTATGTGGGATTGAAGTGTCGTGCCGGTACTGTTCACAGATGTCCTCCCTCTGTGGGCTACAGCTCTGCAATGTATTAGCTCACTCTGTCTGTTGGATGGCTCATATATGGCTGGTGTACACCTGACAGGTGTCCTGTTGTGGAGCAGTCATGGGTATATGTGGGATAGCATGATCAATGCAAACCTTACACATGCTCATAGAATGCAATTGTCAAGGATTATGCAGAGTGGCCAATATAGTCCTCCAGCATGGGTCCTTTGAAGTCGTCTACCCGAGTCTTCACAAGTGTAGAGTCTGCTTGTGCTAAATACAGTTTATTTGCAGTGACAACCTTGCCTGGGGGTGGGGATGGGATATGGATGTCCAGGGAATGGTGGGTATGGTCAGATATCAACAATGGTGGTCTACCTCTGGTGTGGAACAGTGAGTACCCATGTTGCAGATGGACAGGTGCAATATGTATTCCCCCCATGTGGCTGTGGTGAGTGGTTCTGCCATAACACATGGACCCACAAATTGTAGTGGCTGTAGGGTAAAGTTGTAGAGGCCTGAGTAGTTCCCACACATAATATGCCTGTACCTGATGTTAACAACTGGAATGGTGTATGTGAACACCTGCATATCCCGGCACTGTTCCCACGGAAGCAAAGTGTGTGTCCTGGATGTGGGAGTGGTGTTCAGGACTGGTTGTGTTGTGTGTTACAGGTACTGTGGTCATGAAGCATGGTATAAAACATAACCTGTCAGTGCGATGTGCATATCTGACCCTGAAGTAGGTGGCTGCAAATGCATATATATGCTATCCCCCACCTGACAGGTAGTACTAGACGTACATACCTCTGTAGAAATAAAGATGTCAGCACCCTATAAATACTGCAGGTGCAGAACAGATGCCCAGTAATTTGGATAGCGCGCTCTGCTAATGCGTCTCTCTCAAGTGCCATAATATAGTTAGGTAGGAGTTTGAACCGTGCAAATGCTCAGTGTGTGTGTGTGTGTGTGTGTGTCTGTGTGTGGGTGAGTGGGTTGATGTGTGTGCAAGTCTGTGTGAGGAAAGCTTCCCTTTTGGCAACTGGGAAAACACTCTACAGGATGCACATTCCCAAGCACTGATGATGTCAGCACCCTATAAGTACAGCAGGAGAAGGGAGACTTCTCAGTAATGCGAATAGCACGCTCTGCTAATGCATCTGTCACGAGTGTCATAACATAATTAGATAGGCGTTTGAATCCTGCAACTGCCCACTGTGTGTGAAGGGGGGATAGTGTGTGTGCAAGTCTGTGGAGGAGAAATGTCCCTTTTGGCAACTGGGAAAACACTCTACAGGATGCACATTCCCCTATCTAAGCACTGATGATGTCAGCACCCTATAAGTAAAGCAGGAGAAGGGAACCCTCCCAGTAATGCAAAAAGCACGCTCTGCTAATGCATGTGTCACGAGTGTCATAACTTAGTTAGGTAGGAGTTTGAATCCTGCAACTGCCCAGTGTGTGCAGAGAAGGGTTAGTGTGTGTGCAATTCTATGTGAGGGAAATGTCCCTTTTGGCAACTGGGAAGACACTCTACAGGATGCACATTCCCCTATCTAAGCACTGATGATGTCAGCACCCTATAAGTACAGCAGGAGAAGGAAAACCTCCCAATAATGTGAATAGCGTGCTCCGCTAATGCATCTGTCATGAGTGTCAGGACATAGTTAGGTAGGGGTTTAAATCCTACAACTGTCCAGTGTGTGTGGAGAGGGGTTAGTCTGTGTGAAGGAAATGTCCCTTTTGGCAACTGGGAAAACACTCTACAGGATGCGCATTCCCCTATCTAAGCACTGATGATGTCAGCACCCTATAAGTATAGCAGAAGAAGGGAAACCTCCCAGTAATGCGAATAGTGCCCTCTGCTAATGTGTCTGTCACGAGTGTCATAAAATAGTTAGGTAGGAGTTTGAATCCTGCAACTGCCCAGTGTGTGTGGAAGGGATTAGTGTGTGTGCAAGTTTGTGTGAGAGAAATATCCATTTTGGCAACAGGGGAAAACACTCTACAGGATGCACATTCCCCTATCTAAGCACTGATGATGTCAGCACCCTATAAGTACAGCTGGAGAAGGGACACCTCCCAGTAATCTGAATAGCACACTCTGCTAGTGTGTCTTTCTCAAGTGTCATAACATAGTTAGGTAGGGGTTTGAAACCTGCAAGTGTGTGTGCAATTCTGTATGAAAGACATGTGCTTTTTGGCAATCAGGAGATCACACTACATGATGCACATTACCCTTTCCAAACACTGATGATGTCAGCACCCTATAAGTACAGCCGGAGAAGAAAAACTTCCTAATAAGCCAAATAGTGCGCTTCACTAATGTGTCTCTCTCTCACGTGTCGTGACATAGTTAGGTAGGGGTATGAATCCTGCAAATAGCAAGTGTGTGTGTGGGGGGGGTAGTAGGGTGTGTGCAATTGCAAGTGTGAGACAGCAGATCCCTTTGGCAAATACTACGATACACCAGATGCTGCATATTCCCCCAGTAAACACAGGGGATGTCACCACACTATCAGTACAGCCAAACAGGGCTACTTGCCCAGTAATGCCAATAGTGCGCTCCGCTACTGGGTCTATTACCACTGTCAGAGCACAGATAGGTATGTTTTGGAAACCCACAACTGCCACGTGTGGTTGTGTCACACAATATGACCATGTGTGGGTTGTTGTTCATAACAATGAATGCCATTGCCTAAACCATCAATGGCAATACACACATGATGTATGTGTGTGACACATACACATATATACCTGTGATGTTCAGTAGTTACCATGTCTGACATGTGCCTGAAGTGGATAAATGGTATTCGCAATGCATAACAATATGACTGTGTCTTACTGTGCAGGGGCCGCACGCGGTATGTGTCTATACAGTGTGGGTTGTATATAGTATAATACCTACAGCAGGGGATACACATCTGGTCTGGGCCATATAGTCTACATGTAGTCGATGAACAGGTGCTGCATGTTCCCACCTATTGTGGGAGCGGTAACATGTTGTTCCACTGCAATTCATTGACTACATGCTGGGAACCTTTCGGCTAGTGTGTTGTAGCTACAGTAATGCTCACGCACAATGTTTGGCTGGATGCAGTCCAGCAATATAAAGACATTTCTTGAGACTGTCATATTGCCAGTGTTGTTAGGGAGGATAGGTGGGTTTCCTGTGTATGGGAGGGTTGTGTGTGCCAGGCTATGAACCAGAAGGCAGTCCAACACACTGTTAGCTGCTCATGGATAGGCCCTGATGCTTTGTGCTGTGCCAACAACCTGGAGGTGTGTGTATCTGTGGTGCCTTGAGATACCACCCCCCTGTCCATGTGTGTTACATGTGTAGGGGACGACAGGCATGGTATGAGGTATAACCTGGCAGTGATGGGTTGCACCTGTGAGCCGTGAATCAGGAATCTGGTACTGCACAGATATTGCAGTTCACCATGCTGAGGACAGTGTCCAGTGCATGCATATTGCGGTGTACACTGCTGGTGTTGTGTAGCATCACTGTTAGTGTCCTATCCTGTGTGATACCCACGGAGGTGGCTATGTAATCTGTGTCCTGCAGCAAAAGGCACTATGTGTGTGTATCAAGGGGCTTCGCCAATATACAATGGCCCATGGGTGTCATGTGCAAGCTTCCCTTCGCAAATCATTGTGGCTTCCCTAGCATGTAAGCACACGTTGACAGCCATTGGATACCCTATGAATGACATTGGAGACTGAGCAGAATGTAGACATAGAACACCCTTCATACGTATTGTGGTAGCA
This sequence comes from Protopterus annectens, assembly GCF_019279795.1. NCBI lineage: Eukaryota > Metazoa > Chordata > Ceratodontiformes > Protopteridae > Protopterus > Protopterus annectens. Next base: position 904,600,623 of record NC_056734.1, on the reverse strand, counting down.
TACCTGGTGAGGGTATGATGGCAACCAAGATCAGGCTCATACTGGCCCATGCCACATGCTGAGAGATCCCTTCTATGTTCCCTATCATGTAGTCCAGGGAGGTATGTCTCAGGTCATCCATAGTTGCATGGTCAATGACTGAGTCATATGTGTCCATGCCTCTGACTGACCTGTATGCATGTGTTTTGTGGTGGACCATAGTGCCCCACAATCATATCACTGTGACCTTCACCATGTACAGCCTGTTGAGCGGGACCCCACTGCAGCGGCCAAGAGAGGTACCTGACACATCTGTAGCAGGTGTGTTGTGTAGCCCTACAGGCTGTGAGTGTGTGGCACACGGGATGTGTGTGCCATGTGTGGCATGTGCTCTGTTCCGACATAACGTATGCCTTTGTGCCAGCTGCGGAGGTGTGTGATGCTCAGGCAGGATGCTATTCTGAGTCTCCAAGTATGCCCCAGTGTGTTCGGATTGCTGTCAGTGCGGGTCTATGTCAGACTGGTATTGTAGTCACTGTAGTATGTCATGCCACCTGACAGGGTATGGCAGTACTGGGTTCAGAGTGCTCAGTCCCCAGATTGACTATGTGGTGGCATCCCACACATGTGTTGTACGTTCCTGGCCAGGGGAGAGGGTTGACTGCATACATGTGGCAGCTGTGACATTGCCACATGACTCACATAAACCACAACTGGACCATAGAGGTGATTCTCAGGATACCTTTGCACATGCTACCATAGTAGTGTGATTGCCATGGTGATTACCAACACAAAGGGCCAATGGGGAATAACATACTGAAGGTGAGTGTGTGTGGGTGTACTGCTACTGATTTCATAGCACTGGCATATATGACTGCACACGTGGGTAAATGCCAGGTAAGTCATGTGCAATGTGTCACAGGCAACGTACATGCGAACAGGACAGACAGTGACGTTATGTCATGTGGAAACTTGACATACTTATAGTACGCTATGCAGATGTCACTAGGAGTCCACAGATGCTCTGTAACTCTGCATTGCAGGCGGAAGCAGTGTTCCAGGGAACCCCAAGCAAACATGCATGCAAACAAAGCTAAAGTAAGCAGGGCTGGAAGTAGTCCATTGCACAACAAAGAATGGGTAACACTTACAGGAGGTAACAGTGCAAACATGTAGGCACTATCAACATGTACCCAGGAATGCACAGCTCAGATGTCCATGGTAGAACTGATATTATGTCATAGTTAATTGTGATTTGTATTACATTGGTAGTGCACACATATCAACATGCACAAACATCCACATTGCATAGTCGTTGTGGGCAACTTGCCACCAGTACTGTACATGTCCATCATTGTGTATCACTACTTGCATTAGCTTCTCCCCTGTGCTACCTATGTATGTGGCTATCTGTTGACATCCTTACCACCGGTATGCAATAATGTGCAGCTGTTACACTATGGTACTTACTATGGGTGTAGATAACAATTCAGGACAGTCATGCAGTTACTGCATCAGGCATGCTGGGATATACACACAGTCATATCAGCACACTGTACTGTTACCAACATGATACTAGTAATACACTTCTATGTAGTCACCCTGTGCATCAGCAACGTGTTTACCTGTTCCTGCACTGATGTTGGAGATTGCAGGAGGTGGCACAGTTTCATCATATGCACAGGGTGTGAATTAGGTATGCCTGAGTCTGTCACTGATACCACCAATTGACATGTGTGTGTATGTGTGTTGGTGAGGGACAGCAGTACAGGGTGGGGCACTGTTGGTGCAGTGTGTGCATGTATGTGGTAGCCCTAGGTGTTAACATTTCGCATGTGTGTATGCATGCACACAGTTCCACCTCATGGCTGCCATATACTGGAGTTTCTGGACAGCCACAGACTGCACCGGTAGGTCATACAGATCAGTGTCTGTGGGCACGGACATGGTACCTGTGCCTGGCAGGGGTGCTACGGACCATATCCGGTACTAAGCCAGACTGGGTACTGTCATCAGAAGCGGGAGTGCGTTGACTGGACACAGGTCCCTGTTGGGACTATCCAGAGCCACGTGCACGTGGTCTCCTGAGGCGTTCCAATGACAGCACAGACCCAGCAATGCTGGGGCTGCTGCTGGCACTATGAGGGCGTCTGCGGGCCTGTTGTCATCTGCGCCGACTGCCAGCTGCTGCTGTTGCTGGCATATGGCCACGTCGATGCCGCAGCCGTCCACCATTGCCCTGGCTCATGGACATATGGTTGTGGAACTGCTGTTATATGTCCCCACAACGTCTGTCTATGACATCGGTGAAATTACGGATAGCATCCGCGATGTCACGCATACTGTCAGTCATGGCTGTGCGACATACTTTCAGCTCCTTCAGACCCTGTCTGGTGTACCTTTCCATATGCGGCTGTGCCTGCATGACAGCCTGAAACATAGCTGAGGTTGACAGAGCTCTTTGGGCATGTCTGCCAGAGGCAGTACGCCCATGGATGCTCCCACAAGAACCCATGGGCAATTGTCTGTGTGGTACCATCGCAGGACCCTGTCCATGGCTGCTGTGTGGGGAAGCATGTGCCACAGATACCACATTACCCTGGTCAATGCCCACTGTATCCTGTCCATCACCTAGGGACAATGGTGACATAGGATGTACTGGCAGGATGACTGTGTGCAATGATGGGGTTGATAGCTGTGTACTGTCAATTTGCTGACCAATGACGGACCCTGACACACCTTCCTGTGCCATTACACAGATATCATCATTATCAGTACCTGTGGCACCAGATTCAGGTTTCCTGCTGCAGGACACCAGAGCAGCACCAGAACCTGTGGGAGGAAGACAGGAAACACAGTTTACAATGTCTACACAATGTTACCAGTGATGCACACATGCACACATGCACACATGCACACGTGGACACATACACACATGCACACATGCACACGTGGACACAGGCACACATACACACATGCACACGTGGACACAGGCACACATGCACACATGCACACGTGGACACAGGCACACATGCACACATGCCCACATGCACACGTGGACACGTGCACACGTGGACATGTGTACAAATGGACACATGCACACATGCACACGTGGATACAGGCACACATGCACACATGCACACATGCACATGTGGACACAGGCACACATGCACACATGCACATGTGGACACAGGTACACATGCACACATGCACACATGCACATGTGGACACAGGCAAACATGCACACATGCACACATGCACACCCCACAGTATACACACAGAGCACTACTGAGTTACACTAGTATTACTAGCACTATCAGGACTATTATAGGTATTGTTAAAACACACTCACCAGCATGGATGAGCTGCCTTGCTTTAACACTGGAGGGACCTGCAGAAATGAGGAGATTAATGTCAGTGGGCACAACTGTGCCATTGATACTGCGTATGATACAGTGCAGTAGTACAACAGTTGCCTTTCACATGTCAGCTGCTGATATTGGCAATATCACACCTGCGCAATTACATACTATGTTGACAGCTACATACCACGGACACACCTTACACATGCATAAACTAACAGTGTACAGAACAGTCAAGTGTACATATGGCATATTACCTGCACGCTCCATGTCGTGTTGCTGTGTGGATCCAGCCTCCATCATGATGCAGGTGTGTTGCTGTTGATGTTCTGGGGCTGGAGCCACAACACTTAGGAGTAGCCCCTCCAGTCTGGTGAGGGGGGGATGTGTGGCCACCCCACCTCCTGTGGCGACCTGTTGCCTGTGGATATCCAACGCACGCTGACGGACATTTCTGATTAAATCACTGCAGTGATGTCGTACCTGCTCATATGTCCTATTATGCGTGCCAATGTCATTTACCCTACGGACAAGGTCTTGCCACAGTGCAGCCCTCTCCTGCTGATTCTGGCTGGTGCGGGAATACAGTATGTCATAATCCCGCACCAGGCTCTGGTGTATCTCTTCATTTTCTGCAGCAGAGTAGGCAGGATTTCGCTGACGCGCCATGTCCCTGGAAGATAACACAAACAGGATATCAGCAGACTATGTCAGCATTATATGGCACACATACTATACATGATACTCAACTGTAGTGATATACTACTACTCCCATATGTAGCACGTGTGTGTCTCTTGGTGGATACACAAGTACATGGCCAGATAGTGCTCAGCCAACACCTGTGCAACAATACCTGCCACATTCCATACAACATAGTAGCATGCCCCATTGGTCAGCACACTGAGACAGGTCCAATGCACAACCTCACTCTGGGGGTTCATACCAAGGTACTGTATGTGGAACGCCATCCACTAGTGTGATCTGGACACAAATTACTCAGCCTGGATATACATATCCCACCACCACCACCACCAGCACAGTAGACTACTTTGATATATATGTGATTAGACAGATATTCACTTGTTAGGACTGACATGGTATCCATGCAGCCCACTGGGCCAGTGGAAGCCACAACCCACACTGCTGACCCCTTTGCGAATGCTTCCCACAGACATCCCAAAGAATGCATGGAACATGCACACACATTTCTAACCCAGACCCTATGCACAAAGGTTAGGCATCCTGTCTGGTGGACCCCAGCCAAAGGCAGATTGTATAACGATAGAAGGAGGCTACTGCAGGACAGAGCAGATTCACATAAAGGGAAGGCATCTGTGGTCAGCACTGGTAATAAGCTATGGTCTCTCATAACAACATCCACGGCCTACTCTGGGAGGGAAATGGCCACGAACACTATAGATAACTGCAAGGCCTTCTTCAGTTATGTTAGACATATGGACCAAACGCCTCAGATATGCTCTAAGTTACTACACATCTACTTAACATTCACTGAACACACAGATATTGGCAACATTCTGGCAGACAGGTTCAGTGCACGTATCCCCCCTCCTTCTCCCCCACACTTAGAAATACTTATCACAGCTGAATGTAATCTCCCTATCGTCTCAGATGTCCAGGTGAGGGCTGCACTCAGCAAAGCAGAACACACAGCATCAATGTGACCTGATGGTATCCCTGATGTGTGCTACGTGAACTCCAAGAGGACATACAACCGCATAGAAGACTGATATTCAATCTTGGCCGTACTATGGGATATATACCTGAGCACTGGCATACAGCAAAAGTGGTCCCACTTCACTAAGGAGGCACCTCTACTGACCCTGGGAACTACCGCCCCATAAGCTTAACCAGCCTGGTCTGCAAAGCTATGGAATGATTCAGTATGGGACGCATATACAGTGATATTGGGTACCTGCAGACACTTGATCCCACCCAGTTTGCCTTTGTGATGGGCTGATCCTGCCTTTTGAACCTGGTTGACCTTTCAAAACAGTCACTACAGCTATTGATGAGGGCAACGCAGTCCATACAGCCTACCTGGACTTGCCTAAGACCTTCAACACAGTACTCCACTCAGGCATCATAGACAAGCTCATTAGCTTACATGTTACTACATATGTCACATGATGGGTTGCACACTGGTTGACATACAGAATCCATAATATCGATATTGCGGGAGCCATGTCACACTCAATGCCAGTCACATGTGGTATCCCACAGTGCTCTGTCCTAGGACCCCTCTTGTTTGGCATTTACTTCTCAGATGTGAAAGCAAACATGTGCGGGTTGTGGATGACAAAGTTCCCAGATGACTGCAAACTAAGCGCCATAGTCGTTACACCAGCTGACACACACATCCTACAGACAGGCCTCACTGAAACGGACAACTGGTGCCAGGATCATGGCCTAACACTGAATGACATGTAATGTATAGTCATCCCCTTTGGGTGGAACTACGTGCACACAACATATCACATGGACATACCTATAGATACAGACCTATGACACATATGGAGGGTTCACAGTATGTAGACTATTAACTTGTTACTTTACATTACCTGTGTTTGTCGCAGCTGGTTGCGTTACTGTTACTACAGCTTCCTGCTGCTGCTAGCCCAGCTTGGTACTGACACTGCTGACAGCTTCAACTTAGTTTGTGTAACGTGTGTTGTTGTTTGCGTTCTTATTTTCTTTTTTTTTTTTCTCTCTCTCTCTCTCTCTCTCTCTCTGTCTGCCTCCAGATGGTGCAATGAAAGTATTGTATGTGTGGAGTGTGAGTACAGGATGCTTTTGTAGGTATCTGCATAGGTCCATGTGATGGCCTCTGCACCAATTGTAAGCCAGCATTTGCTAATTGCATGCAGCCAGTTGTGTACTGATTGCATTTCTCACTGTGATTTCAGGACAGTGCTATAAAAGGGTATGTGAGATAGGCATTGCCCTTTCAGATTGTAAGGGCGGGTACCATGCTGGTATGCTGTGGACACTGTTCTGTGAGTGTAAAGGTTAGTATCTCTCTCATGATTCAGGCTGTGTTGTAGATTCACATTTCTCCATTCCTCTCTCCTGTTTCCTGTAGTAAGTGTGTATGCACACTGACACCTTCAACTATATATATATATATATATATATATATATATATATATATATATGTAAATATACATACATTTATATATGTACATTAACTGACATTATTACCGACTAGCTACCAACTAGCATGGCTGTTTCTGTTCACACTCTAGTATTATAAAAATCCACTAGATTTGACAGTAAGTATACATGACATGCTTTGTGTACTACACATCCTATATTCCCTTTACATTCATTCGTACTATTACATGATATATTTATTTTAGCACAATGTTCTTGTATAACAATCATGGCTTAGTGGTAGGTCATGCAGACTACTGTTTCCAAGGTCCTTGGTTTGGGACTGACATTGGGATTTTATTTTGGTTTTGAACTGACTACAGGACCTGTCAATCAGAGTGACTTAGGCACTTTTAAGCAGTTGTAACCGGGTTAGCACTGGTTTGCGCGGAGCTCCCGCATGCGCACTGGCGTTCAGCTCCGCGCACACCCGCTTACAACCACTTAACAGTGCTTACTCTGGTGCACACCCGTGCTATTTTCTTTGAAAGAAATTAAAATGGAGAGACAGGAAAGTGGTGAAAAAGGGGTCACAAAGAGGGTAAGACAGTAGGGAAACAAGCTTGGGTTTTGCAGGAGGGATGTAGGTAAGGCCCATAGCTGCCCATTTCTTAATCAGAAACAGCTGTGCATATGTTTGTAATTTGGTGTGACATTTGAAACCTTCCTTCCCTGGGAGAGGTGTCAGGACAACAATAATACTTGTTGTACAGCCAATTGTAATTGATAGTTTCCATGTCCAGCAGACATGTGTGCGGAATGGGCAGCTATGTATGGGGCGTAATTTTTTTATGGGTACAGAGTGCCCTTTTTTTTTTTTTTTGTTTCAGGTGAGAGTGGTATGTCAGGTGAAGGAAGTCGGTATAGCTGGGGAGGTAGGTTGGGTAGGTCAACAGACAAGACAAACAAGATGCATACAGGGGCGGAGGTTTGGATATCCAGAGCCGATGAGCCCACAGATGGCAACAGTGGAACTGATATCCCCACCCATGGGCAGTTGCCACTGTTCCTTCACTGCCCAGGATGGGGCTGTGCTGGGGGCTGTGTAGGCCGGGCAACAGGCATGCCCATAAGTTGTGCCACCTGTGCCTCAAACTGGCATAGGGGCCCAAGAACAGA
>NC_056734.1:904541236-904592491 GCF_019279795.1 Protopterus annectens | reverse complement strand
CGTCATTGTCAATCAAACGCCAGTGGGAAGGTACACTTTTTTATGCCCCTAACAGTAATTTGCAAATATCCTGTGATGTCTTGATTCATGAAGCTTGGTAAGTTTTTTTTGTTTGCCAGAATATATATACATATACATGAAAAAGCGGAAGTAACTACATAGGCTTGGGAAAATTAAACTTCTTGAAGGTAAGAAGGTCAAAAGTTTGACAGTCTGCAAGTCTAGGAAACTAGTCAAGGCATTGTTTTCTATGATTTATTCTGCACTGTCTTAAGGGACTTAAAATGTCTCTGAAACTCATAGAAAAATGTAGGATTTTAGCACTGATTTAATATTTGTGCATAGAACTACAACCTGGACTGCGATATCTGAAAAAAATAGTGATATCTGAGCATCTATGCACACATGCTCAGAAGCATACATGTGCATACACACACAGGTAAATATATATGCACACAGATTCTCCCCCGCACACACATATAGACAGAGAGGGAGAGAATGAGAGTGACATTGTGAGTTACATTAAGAAATTATGAATGTTTTACTTACTGGTGAATGTGGAAATGGTACTAGCATCTTCTTTTGTGCCATCACCTTCTGCTGCTGCTATCTCAAATATGTAATTTGTTGCAGGTGTAATGTTTGTCAATATGGCCGACTCTGTATCAACCATCAGACCATAAGGCTGCAGTCCCTCTATCTGGATGTCATATGAGCCTAGGTTTCTTTCTACATGTACCCAGTTCAGCTCTACTGATTTTGCTCTCACATTACTCACAGAAATGTTTTCAATGCGGCCAGGTTCTGTCCAACACAAAACAGTAATTTTTACCTACGTATATCAGCACAATATAATGACTTGCATATTTTTCTTGATAATTTTGCTGTTATGTATTAGAAATCCTTGTGCACATAGATCTTTATTAAAATGCAAGCTCAGATCATATTGTTTCATCGAATGGTTGATTTAGGGCAAGGAGATTGAAACTATTTTTGCCCATAACCATAAAACATTCAGAGGTAAAAACATATTGCTAAAACATAAACATTTTTGAAAGATTAGTTTTAAAATGCTTTGTATGTAATCATCTCTCTCTATCTATTCTCCTACATTAGTTTTCAAATGGACCACTTCATAGTCTTGGGGTTCAGCACTAGTTTATGTGATGATGGCTTTTAAGCAACTTAATAACCATTCACCGATAAGATTCATAAATTATTTGCATCTGTTCCATGTGCCTTTTACCACACTTACAGCAGGTATTATGGGTGCACATGGAATACTCATTCAGTGCCAAAACTATGTCTTTGTCTCCATAGATTTCATTATACTGAGAGAATATAAGATGCTTTAAGTGACAGTAGGTTGTGTACAGATCCAACATTTGCTGGTAGAACAGTGGTGCAGCAGTTAGCATTGTCGCCTCACAGCAAGAAGTTCTCCCGTTCGATTCTCAGCTGGAGTGCTTTCTGTGTGGTGTCTGCATGTCCTCCCCACAGTCAAGTTATGTTTAAAGACATGCAGGTAGGCACATGCATGAATGGGTGAGCCTTCCTTGAAGGTTGGGCATTGGGCTGGCTACTCAGCATCATAAAAATCTACTGCCAATAATTAGTGGACTTGAGTTCCATTATGGCGACCCCTAACCGGGAAAAGCCAATAGAGTACCATGCTCACAACAACAGTATTCCATTTATGAGGACAAGTTTTCACATTCTAATATTATTCATTTTTCTATCTCTAGGTTCATGTCACTACACTACAGCCTGAAGAGTGATGAAAGTGAAAAACTGGCTTTTACTTTATTCCTTCATTCTTCCATTTATGTTTTTAACTGTACCAGTGATTCATTCAGTCTCTACAGAAAAGGGGGTTTGCTCAGTAGGCTCTTCCTGGTAAACAAAAACAAAGTTAAGCCTTACCTGAACATTAGGACTGATATAAACTGACATTAAAGTGTAATGTAAAACAAATAATAAATAAACCCCAGGATTCACTAACCTTCCATGTAAGACTAAGTTAGTTTTACACGGAAACTGCAGCCTAAGACTAAGACGTCAGTGCTCTATGCATATTCATGAGGGTGCGCTGCCCAACTCTAAGGCTAACATGGACCATGCACGAGTGCAGGGGGTGTGTCGGACTGCCGAGCAATCCAAAACTCCACGCCCCTGCAAGTCTCGCAATTGGGAAATGTCAACTGACATGAGCGAGTCCGCTCAAATGTGTACATTACCAACACTACACTCCCCCACATTCTAAACCCCTGTACAATTATAAAATGTAAAACTTTTAATTTTTTTTTAGTATTCCCGATATAGCTGCCCATATTTGCGTGTGTTTGCGCGGGTTTGCTCATTGCTTAGCTACAGTTAGCAGTTTAGACATTGAAGAGGATAATAAGAAACTTATATGCAAATTAAGCCAAATAGCAATAGCGGAGTGGTAGAGTCTTTACACAAAGAGGAGGCATTCGCAGTTCGAGTCCCCCCCCCTCCCCTTTCTATTTTCTGTTGGAAATCTGTATATAAAAAAAATTCCTGACATTTATCTTTTAAATTTTAGTAAAAAGCATTGAAATGGTCTATGTAGTAGTGAACAATATTTTATATATATATATATATATATATATATATATATATATATATATATATATATATGTATATATAAGAAGGTGGAATGGTTATGCATACTGATGAATGCATAAGTAATGTATCTTAAGCAATGTGAAGCACTGCTAAACAAAGTTTAGCAGTATCAAGCACATTTAAGTATAATTGCTCATAGCTTAGCACTGCTTTAACTAGCACAATGGCTTTGCGCGTAGCTGCACATCGCGCCAACTAGTGCAAACAAAACATGTTTGCGCGTAGCTGCACACCACGCTAACTAGTGTAATGTCGGGCAACGTAGAGCAACGGTGGGCAAAGTTGAGCAAAGTCGGCTAAACACAGCCACACCTCCTAGCCGGTCTGGCCAGTAGTTAAATAAAAAGCAATGACAGGCCTTGAACCCAGGACACTGTGCACCATAATCACAGTACTAAACCACTAACCCATGACAGCTTTTCATATGCATGCACTTTCAACACACACATACATATCAATGGAAGTTTACCCATTGCTAAGCAGGTGTGCTTTCAGTTGAGATTTTTCAAAACCGGCCAATCACAAATAAGTGCGGGAAATGAGGCATATTTAAGCTCCATAGGCAAGAATACTTGCCATAACTGGTTGTAGCTGCCATCTGCAGTCAGCATGGCTGGTGTTGGAGAGGGCTCTCAATTTCGAGCGCAATGTTGGGGCATTGAGGAGTCAAAAGTAATGATTTGGCTCTTCGTTCATAATCGTGATGAGAGACTCCTGCAGGGCCAGTTCAAGGGCACTGAATACAAAGCAGAAGCCTGGAACCATCTAGCTCTTTATCTCACCAGTGCCACAGGCATCCCTCGGACTGGTGAGCAGGTCAGACACCACTACTCAGACCTGAAGAGATGCAAGGAGGACTGACTAAACCAGTGGATACAGGAGGCCCATGGGATGGAAAATGCCCCACTACTGAGTAGGTAGCCATGGAATGAAGTATGTAAGAATTGCTATTGTAGTCTATATTATGGATAGGTATGTCTCAATATCACTTCATTTACTTTACAGCTGCAGGTGTCCGTGCTGCGAATCAGCAAGCCTATGCAGATAGGCTGCTAAGGCTGCACCACCAGGCAGGGTAGTAATTATTCTGTATGTATTGTTATATAAAATAATTGAGAGAGCCTGAAAAAGAGTGTTGTAACCCATTAATAAAGGTATAACAAGTCTTGAATAATTTCTCTGCATGTACTGTTATATAAAATTAGTGAGAGAGCCGGAAAAAGAGTGTTGTAACCCATTAATAAAGGTATAATACATCTTGAATAAGTCTTCTGCATGCACTGATATATCAAATAAATGAGAAAGCCTCTAGAAAAGTGTGTAATGTAATTAATAAAGGTATAATTTCTGGACTGTGTCCATGTCACTTTCTTCGATATGTTGTTGTACTCTTGCATTATAGAAATAGTACTGTTGTATTAAGCGCTGTCAACCCACACTTAGGTAGGCCCATATAAAGTGGATGAAGGGAGTGCCAGTAGCTGTTAAGCATATGTATAGTCCTCAACTGTTGGTTCATGGCCGGCATGTACAGGTTAATCTGGCACATGAGTAGCTTGTTATTGTGTTCCCCAGAAATGTCAGTGTGCTGCTAGAAATGTAGGGGGCTATTAAAATATAACTGATAATGTCACCTGAACACATCCAGATATGTAGATATATAAATATAAATAAAATATATAAATACGTAGCAGTAACATCTGCATCCTGGACAGTTTGTATGTCAGATACAGGCCAGGTATATAAAGAATTAGCAAAACCCATTTCACAATTTAAGGGACATTGCCTAGTGTAATAATACATGTAGGGGATATATACCTGCAGTCAATAGGAATGTTGTGTAAACTATAAGTATATATAAGTTGTTAATGGAGGTATCTTTTTACACCCTACTGTATGTGCATAAACAATGCAATTCCACACCTCAATGGGTATGTCTAATCTCAAAACATTTGTTGGGACATATGTCCTATTGGTTTATAAATATCTGCATTTACTTTGATGCATGTACCCTGTTCAAATACCACAATCTTAGTGGCCTGTTGCCACCAATCAATCCTGCATGCTGTTGGAATGTCAACTGTTGTTCTATATATGCATGTGTAATGCTTGCTGTTCAACTGTTGGAACTCTGGTGTGTTGGGTTAATGGGAATACTACTGAATGCTGTTACAACTAATTTGAATGCTGTTAGCTGTTACCAACCCATATTGTCATTAAATCCTCCTAAACATAGAACCTATGGGAAGGCTGGTCCCAGCGGACCCACCTGTCCCACCTCAGCTGGCGATGGCACCTGGCACCAGCAGGTCCGGTGCCCAGCCCGGGACCTCCTCCTCCATTGGCCCTGTGCCACCTTCAGGTGGAAGTGCTGCAGGGGATGGGGCTCATCCCCCCGTGCAAGCATGGCCAGAGGAGGGCCACCTATCACCCTCTGAATGGTCCGAGCTGTGGTGCATAGGGAGATCGAGCGTTCAGTCGCTGATCCTCTATGCCAGCTTCAGGCATGAGTGGCATGACTCACAGGTGAGCCTGCCCCTCCTATGCAGCCCCCAGCACAGCCAACCTCTGGGCTGTGAAGGTGCAGTGGTGACTGCCCATGGGTGGGGATCTCAGTTCCACTGTTGCCATCTGTGGGCTCATGGGCTTGCGATTTCCAAACTTCCTTGCCCGCCAATGGTGTTCACCCACCACATGTGTTTTATTCCACCCCTGTATGCATCTTGTTTGTCTTGTCTGTTTACCTCCCCAACCTACCTCCCCAAATATACCTCCTTCCCCTACCCCACATTCCACTCTCACCTGAAAAAAAAAAAAAAGGGCAATCTGCTCCTTCAAAAAAATTATGCCCCATAAATAGCTGCCCATTTTGTATGCATGTCTGCTGGACACATAAAATGATATTTAATTGGCAGTACAACATACCTTGTTGTCCTCACCCCTCTCTCAGGGGTAGAAGGTTTCATATTTCCCTCCAAATGTATTACATATGCACAGCTGTTGCTGTTAAAGAAATGGGGAGCTATGGACCTTCCCTACACCCGTCCTGCATATCCCGAGCTGTTTTTCCTACTGTCTTTCCCTCTTTGTGCCCCTTTTCACCACTTTCCTATCTCCCCATTTTCTTTTCTTTCAATGAAATGAGTGCGGGGGTTAGTGGGAGTAAGCACTTTTAAGCAGTAGTTAGTGGGTTTGCACGAGTGTGTGCTTGTGTGCCCTTAGCTAAGTATTTCCAAGCTTAGCACAAACCCACGCAAACCTGCGCAAATCCACTTACAACTGCTTGAAAATGCCTTAGTCACCCTGCATGCGAGGGGCCCTTGTTCTGCTCAGCAGCAAAATAAAACACCCCTGTCAGTCTCAAACCCTGTACCTTGGACACACTAGACTGCATGAAGTACCACTAAGCCACAGTAGATATACGGCAGGTTGTTGCTGAAATAGATATATCTTGCATCAGAATGAGTGAATGTAAAGGAAAGATAGGAATGCCATAACACAAAACCTGTCCTGTGGAACTTTACCAGCAGTTGTTGTGGAATTGCATTACATGACTGTGATAAGAGAACCAGCCATTCTAGCAGTAAATAATGTTACAGCAGCACTTTACAACCCCGACACATTATCATAGCAGGACAATCCCCACCCAAATTTACAATATACCTGTGTGTTCAGGGTCCACCAAGGATGTAGATAGGCATATTCAGTACTGGAATTGTCCAGTTTTCTTGAGCATCATGTGCTAATATCAACAATAAAAAGCACAAACTGTGCAGAAGTGAGTACATTAATATTCACAGTATAGCAGTTCACAAACAGTTCATGAGCCAAATGAATACATCTCAATAACTACTTATGTATGGCAGTTAATTGTATAAGTAGAAAAGAAACTACATACTCCCATGCATCTTGCGTTAGCATTTGTAGGGGTGAGTACAATTCTACACTGACAACTGTGTACTGGAAGTTGCAACATTCAGGTCTGAGTACAACATTGAAATCACTGGCTACACCCCTAGCTTCAGATATAAGAAGTATACCAACCTTCTGATTTAAACAACGGTGTACAGAGCAAAAAAGCATGGGCCCCATTTTGGAAAGCTGAAAGGGCTATGCCTACCTGACTTAGCAATTTATAGCATTGGGTTGCTATGACAGTGAGTACTGCAATTACCACACAGCAGGCTGCATGCAATTACCAAATGGTGGCCACCAATTGGTGCAGAGGACATCACATGCACATGTGCAGATACCTTTAAAAGCAGGCTGTACCTGCTGTCCACACATGCAATCATTCCATTGCAGCTATTGAGAGAGAGAGAGAGCGACAGAGAGACAGAGAGACAGAAACCCACATCAACATCAACAAAAAAAAAAAGACACACGGAACTGAAAACTACAAAAACATACAAAGGGAAAGGTATGTAACAGATATTTATTTACTGGCATGTAGTAGATGTTTTTGAAGAGTACTCTACATCCTTTGAAACATCCATATGTGGCAGCAGTACGTATCTATGCACAGATGCCCTGCATAACTACTGCCATGGACAAATCAGTGTGTGGCTGTGTGCAGTGGGACATAACTTTGACATATTTAGCTCAGCATTAAATGTCAAACATCTGATCCATGTTATCTGTGTTCCGTACAGTAATGTGTACAATGGCTGTTTGGGGGAGTAGCACATACAGCTATATAAACATGGATGTGACAGAGTAACACATGCATGATAGTCATATTAAAGTGTAGCTTAGCATTGGCAACTGCTGTACCAGGCTAGTATGCTAATCTAGCATTTGCAGCTATATATACTCCCTCTAATATTACTGTGTGCTCACATGTGACACCTGTTCATGTTGCAGCAAGGCCCAACAGGTCAGCCATGAGGTCCAGGGATTTACAACAGTGTGGACCTTTTGTGTGTATGGCACACACATATGGAGAGATATTTCTGTGTCAGATATATTAGCATCTGTACATGTGCATAGACCAAGGGAAATACTGCAACTGTTTGTGAAGGGTGGACATATATATGTTGGTGAAGGTTGTTATGTGCATATTTCTATGTAGGTTGTAGTATGTGGCAAACAAGACAGCATACAGTGTTGGTATATGATATTTGGTGGCTAAATGCTGTGGGTATGATTTGTTAGGTTTGCAGTGTTGCAGCCAGTGAGGCCTGCTCAAGCTACATGGGCAGAGAACACCTTTAATGCATTCCGCACAAGACTGTGCAATATTATTACATAACTGTATACCTCACAACCTTTGCATAATTGATATTCCCACCATGAAAGGTGGACTGTATATGTGCCTATATGTTTACCTATATGTACACCAATGGATGTTTATATGTATGTGTATATACGTATATATATATATATATATATATATATATATATATATATATATAGAGAGAGAGAGAGAGAGGGTCATATTTACTGCGACAGATGCCTGGTGACACTGCGACAGATGCCTGGTGACAAAGCCATAGCCTCAAGCTCAATGTCGAAAATGCATTGGCATCCCTTTTGGTAAAAACTTTGTACCCATGAACTACCACATAGGTGGTAGTCTACTTAACACCGAAAGTGTGATAAGAGATCATGGGACATAGGTGGACAATAGTCTCCCCTTTGATAATCACAGTGCCACACTAGTAGTGTAATCTGTCTATGTGGCACAACTCATCATAAAAGGTGTGTCATCCAGGGAAAAAGAGGTCAGTGTTCCCCTCTACTCATCACTCATAAACCCATTATGGAGTGCAATGTCCCTTTTGGTATGTACCTCACAAGACATCTACACTAACTGGAAAGGCCATAGACATACATCACAAAGAGTATTACCGGCCTCAAACAGATGTCCTATGCAGACCGTCTCACAAAACCACAGCTAGACTGTTTCACATACCGCCTACCCAGAGGTGACCTCTGCCTAACATACAAAGCTATGTCAAACCCAGAGCTGTTGGACATGCTCCACGTAAACAGATCACAATCCCTATGAGCTACACGCTCTAGGGACCTAAACCTTGTCACCTCAATAAACAGAACATGCTGGAGAGATAGATTCCTATCTCAGAGACATCCCATACTCTGAAACAAACTACTTATCAATAGCAAACAAAGCTCCTCATTAGCAGTCGTCATGAATAATCCTGTTGATTGGATGGGAGATAGGAAATACACCCCGGGAATCACCTCTGTGGCTCTGCTTGACACGGGCACATGAAACTGTTTCTGTCATGGTATTTTGTGTCCTAGCTATTATCCCAGCAAAAGATGTGTATGCTATTGCTAGGCAGAAAAAGCAGTATGGCATATGGTCTGATGTACTCCCTTGGTGTTGACTGGGGTGTGCCATTGTAGGCTAAAGCAGTACATGCATGCTTATTGATTGGTACTGCTGGTTAATCCAAATCCCGTATGAACTGCAGTACTACCTGAAGCTGTAGGCCTAAACAGCACAGTATGGTGTATGTCCACATTGTTTGGAACCACTGTTTTGTGTGTTCCCTGTAGTCCTCACAGATTACATACATCAGGCATAAGGTTTTGTAAGTACTAACACAGAGTACTGTATGGTACATGGGTAAAGCTCATCTGGGTTGCCATACCTTTGTGTCTTGTATGTATGTCTGATGTGTGTGTGTGGGTATGCCTGTAACACGCCCTCGGTCATATGTGTGTTATAGGATATAAGTGCTTATCAAGCAATATGTATAGTCTAGTAGAGCAGTATGCCACCTATATTCACGAATGTCCACATATGTTAGGCAGGGGTTTGCCATCAACAACTAGTGTGGTATACTGGTAATACTGTAACTGGACTTTACAATCATTGCAATGGGTGACATATTTCTTTATGCATTAGCTTGATATATACTTCCTGTGGCTAGGTGGTGCATTGTGTCACATACAGTGTGCCATGTACTGTTGTATAGTCTTACATACTGGTTTCTCTTTGTTGCTGTGCAGAACGTGGTTTAATATATAGAGCGGCCAGGCACTGTCAGGCAGTTGTGGTTTGAGCACTGATATGTGGTATTGAAAGTGTGTATCCTCTGACAGCCAATAGGTTGCTATATATGGCAGCTCAGTGATATCTGTACTTTAGAATGTTAAGTGTGCCACATGACTTGCTCACACATATTGTTTCATTGTCTTCCAGGGTCATGGCCACCATCGCATCCCTACCTATAGTCCAGCTGAGGATGAAGTGATAACAGCCAGTCTGGTTCAGCACTACACCCTGCTTTTCTCAAGAACCAACCAGGACCACCATGAGTGGACTGCACTTTGGCAAGATGTTGTCCATAGGGTAAATGATATAGGCATGCATAACCGGACATATGAGCAGGTACGCCATCACTGCAGTGATTTACTTAGACATGTCCGGCAGCATGCGTCTGATGTCCGTAGACAACAGCTTGCCACAGGTGGTGGGGTAACCATCCATCTCCCCCTCACCAGCGTGGAGGAGCTGCTCCTGAGCCTGGTGGCTCCTGGCCAACAACAACAACAGCACACATGTATCATCATGGAGGCCGGAGCCACCCAGCAAGTTCACACAGAGCGTGCAGGTAACATGGCATATCTGTAGACTACTGTTACCTCGATTTGTAGATCATGCATATGTGAGATGTGTACTGTATAGTTAGAAGATGTGGAGCCTGGAGTTGTGCAATACTGATAATTTGGAACATAATCTGTAGGCCTGTGACTGTCAACCATTGTACTACTGTAAGATTGCAATGCCACAGTTGTTGCCACTGACAAACTGTCTCATATCCTTGTAGGTCCCTTTGGTGTGACAGCAAGGCAGCAGACCTATGCTGGTGAGTGTGTTCTACATTTAATATTGCAAATAAAATGTGCATGTCATAGGTGAGGTGTAGGCCATGTATACATGTAACACACCTATGCATAATGCATGCTATGCATGTTTGCTGTGAGACTATGCACATCTCAGTAACGTGAGTAGCTGCCTCAAACACATGCAATACACAAAGCATCCCAAACAATTGTGGCTACACTGTAGTGGACATTGGATAGGCAGAGTTGATACACATGCGCACAACATACACAACTTTGTCATACGCAGTACATGTTAATATGCTACACATGGCGTATTCAGACACTGACTGTAAGGTCACACTCCAGTATCCCAAATGTCATCCACACAGCACACATAATATACCTGAGGGGTAGAGGCCTATCATGGGGCAGTGCGACACTCTTCAACACACAACACATTCATGTTAGGCAATGCTCCCTATTGGGCACCTTACAAACCCATGTAACTTGCTGTGAAATGGTGAATGTAACCACGGTACTGCAGTTCAGGTACAGCATGATAGTTGCTGGTCTGGCACACATTAGTAGCCTTGAGTGACCACATGATGCTGCATGATGATGGCTCATGGTACTACACCCCATCCAGTTACAGTAACCATAGTAATACACATAGCATTCATTGCTATACACCTCAATGTTGTGTGTGTGCAAACATATGCACCTATACACAATATGCATAGCAATCACCATTTGCACAAAGTGACACATATATGTCTGCTATTGAGTGTATAGGTCACATGACACACATTGGGTATGTGTGATGTTTAATGTTGCAGTTGTGTTGTAGCATGCCATGTCATGGCTGGCACTGGCATGCCCACAATATGTTCTACACTCACCATAACCACTGTACAATGGCTATGTTGAGCAATGGTATTCCATCAGGTATGCATGCACCACTCATCCTGTGTGTATACATAGCATGCATGAGCTAAACCTGTGTCCACAATTATCTGCTAAAGACACAGATGCTCTAATCAGAAATGGATATATATGTGACACACAGATACACATCCAGCCATGGTATGTATACCTGTGAGTGATGGTGCACAGGACATTGAAGAGCGTTTAATACTTGCACAGCAATGTTGTGTCCATGTACACATTGCGTTCCAGAGTGAGGCCAATCACTGAACAACAACACACATGCATCAAAGCTATGTATACTGTTATTAGCAAGGACTGTCAACATTGGCACTGCATGCTGTTGAGCAACACACGTCCTGCATGCTGACACATGTGATATGACTGTTTGGCTTGTGATACTGTACCCCACCATCAACCGCTAGTGAGCATGTTCTGGATTGCTCGTGGTGTGTGTGTGTGTGTGTGTGTGTGTGTGTGTGTGTGTGTGTGTGTGTGTGTGTGTGTGTGTGTGTGTGAGTGTGTGTGCTTTAGTAAGGGGTGTATTTGTGTGCATGTGTGCATGTGTGCATGTGTTCCAACATCATGTACAGGTCGTAAAGTGTGTTTCCTGTCTTCCTCTCACAGGTGCTGAAGTTGGGCTGGTTCACTGCAGCAGGGAACCTGATGTCACTGACACAAATAGTGATAATGAGGATAGGTGTGTTGAGGCACAGGCATGTTTGCCAGGGTCTGTCTTTGGGCCACCAATCGACAGTACACAAGTGTCCACCCCATCCATGCACACAGTCATACTGCCAATACATCCATCACCAATGCCCTTAGCTGAGAGACAGTGTACAGTCGGCATTGGCCAGGACAGTGTGGTATCTATGGCACATGCATCCCAACACAGCAGCCATACCCGGATGTCTGGAACAGTACCACATAGGCAGATGTCCAGGGGTTCTCGTCGGAGCACTGCTGGTCATCATACCCCTGGCAGACATGCCACAGGTCTTACAACCTCACGCAAGTTCCAGGCTGTCATGGAGGCACAAGCATGTATAGAACGGTACACCAGACAGGGACTAAGGGCACAGAGGGCACATAACACCACTTTAAATGACAGTATCCATGACCTAGAAGGTGCCATCCATAATTACACTGAGGTCACTGATAGACATTGGGGTGAGAAATTAGATGTCCTCCGCAATGTCATGTCCATGTGTCAAGACAGTGCAGGACGGTTGAGAAATGGACATGGACATATGCCAGCAACATCAGAAGCTGGCAGTCACCATGGCCATCCCTCAAGTCACAGCTGCTCCTGTAGTGCCAGTACCAGCCCCAGCAATGTTGGGGGTGGCCTGTCCATAGACCGTCCTAGAAGACCACGTGCACGTGGCTCTGGCCAATCCCAGCGGGGACCTGGGTCCAGTGTACATCTGTCTACCTCTGATAATAGTACCCAGTCTGGCTTAGTACCTGATACTGTCAGTAGCACCCCTGCCAGGCACAGGTACCGTATCCATGGCCAGAGATGGTGATCTGTAAAGCCTGGCAGGTACAGTCTGTGGCTGTCCCACAAATCCCTGTATATGGCAGACACATGGTGGAACTGTGTGCATGCAGACACACCCACACACATAAACCATACACCTAGGGCTAACACATACCTACACTCATTACAACAACATTGGCCCATAGCAGTACTCTTGGACCTCACACACACACACACACACACACACACACACACACACACACACACACACACACATACATGTCGAATGTATGGCTCAATGTAGGCCTCTGGCAAACTAACAACACACCCTGTGCATATGATGAAACCTGTGCCACCTCCTGTCATCTGTAACAGTGATGCAGGAACAGGCTAACATGGTGCTGATGCACAGGGTGACTTTATAGCAGTACAGCAATGTTAGCATGTTGTCAGCAGTAAAGTGTAATGATATCCATGAAGGTGTAGCTGAGCAGGCATGATGCATTAAAGCTATAATTGTCAATGTAGTATTGTTTACACCAGTGTTAATTCCAATAGTGTATTGTCCGCCCACGTGCCACTTGGCTGATGTGTGTAGTATTGGCAGCATGTGTTAGAGAGTGGACAGTATGTGTGGGATGTGTGCAGCACAGACTTGCAGGTGTACATTTGTGAACATGGTGTAGGTGCACTGGCTGCATGTACGTGCATAGTGGACACATGGGCATGGGTGACATGCCCTGTATTACACATTGTTAACACTCCATAGTTTCTACTGGTGGCCAGTATGCATTGTACTACACACATTTTGGAACTTGGGTACACGTGTGTATGACATGATTTGACACTGTGCTGTGGGTGATACTGTTACTATCTGTCATTGGTTTGCATTTTGGTAGTATACATAACCTCAACAGCCTGACCATAAACAATTGTTAGATGATGTTTTGACAACTGACACACACATGTAGGACACACAGTAACATTTGGATCCTTCAGGTACTATACTATGCCAGTAACCAGTGGTATTCACCTGCACCCATTCCTGGAACCACTCCTGTTTGGCATATTGCTCTCTTAGGTACAAGCAAACACAGTAGGGATATGTCCGTCCACATCTGGAAATGCATACTGTGGCCTATAATGCATTCTCCAGATGACACACACATCCTCCACAAGGGTATCATACAGACAGATACCTGTTGTCAAACCCATGCTGTAAAGCTATAAGCCAACTAAAGCATAGTCATACACTTTTAAAAAACATAGTATCCCCAAAGTACCACATAGGTAGTAGCCCCCAATGTGTTGAACAGGTACCGATGTGTACATACAGCCAAGTGTTACATAATCTCTCCTTTGGTAATCATGTTTCCAAAGGTATTTTGAAATCCCTCGGTGGATCACATAAGCAATAAGGGCTCTGCATGCATATCCACAAAGGTTGTTGTACACCTATAATGAATAGCCATCATTGACAGACTTTGCTGTGTTTTAACAGGTCTGAAATATACCTCAGGTAGAAACCCTCACTTCTACTATTCAATAGAAACCGTAATGAGTGTGTGTCACACGGATGACCTAGGCCAGGGATCACTGCAGTTGCTGGGCTTGTCACAAGCATACAGATGTGACCTAAGGTCTGGAAAGTGGCAGCACACTCTGGCAAAGATAACAGATGTGTTCATGGAGAAAGCAGGGTTCCCACCTATGAAATAATTGAGGTCACATGTACATGTATGTATTTGCCAAACAGCAACCTGACATGTGCAATGCACATACTGTTGTCATAGTGATATGTCATACAGTAGTAAAAGCAAAACCCACAACACGTTGATCAACAGTGTCACACACATAGAGCACACACTCACCAAGTGCAGGATTCAAACCCCTAACTAACTACTTTATGACAATAGAGCAGTACACATTAACACAACATGCTATACACATTACTGGAAAATTTCCTTTCCACAGGTATATTTGTAGGATGGTGACATCATCAGACTTAACAAAAATGAGTATACCACTTTTAAGGTGTTTTAGTAGTCTCCAAAAAGGTTGCTCCTCTCCAAAGAGATCACACATGCAGCTGTTTAGTGCAGGATTCAACCCCCTACCTAACTACTTTATGATACTAGAGAAGTACACATTAACACAACACACTAAGCACATTACTAGGAGTTTGTATTTACACAGGTACATTTGTAGGATGGTGACATCATCAGACTTGACAAAGATAAGTATACCACTTTTAAGGTGTTTTAGTAGTCTCCAAAAAATTTGCTCCTCTCCAAGGAGATACACACACAATTGTCAAGTGCAGGATTCAAACCCCTATCTAACTACTTTATGATACTAGAAGAGTACGCATTTACATGACACACTATACATATTACTGTGAGTTTTCTTGTCCACAGGTATATTTGTAGGATGGTGACATCATCAGACTAGACAAAGTGGGTTATATTAGGTGACATTAGGTGGGCTACATAGAAGAAATTTCTAAACACTTTGGCCATGTGATCATCAATGGAGAGTTTACTGTATACCTAGGTCCCCAGGGCCATAATTACTTTCTCTGTACATACTGGATTACCACATATATGGTAATTTGTGTGCACTTTGTTTTATCCAAAGGGGATGACTATGCATTCTTTGGCATTCTGCTTGAGGGCATTGATTTGAGACCAGGTATCTGTCTCTGTAAGACCCTTCTGGAGGATGTCTGTGTCAGCCTTAGAGTTGATTATGGACCACAGTTAGCAGTCATCTGCAAACTTGTTCAGCCATACTCCTCCCGTACTTGCCTGTACCTCTGAGCAGTATCTACTGAACAGGTGGGGTCCCAGGACCAAGACCTGTGGGATGCCATTTGTGACTGATTTAGAGTCGGACATGGCACCCACAACTCTGAATATGTGTGTTTGATCTGTGAGCCAGTAGGCCACCCATCCTGTGACATAGCTGTTAATGTTCAAGCTGGTAAGCTTTTCCATGATGACAGAGTGGGGAATGGTGTTGAAAGTCCTTAGTGAGGTCCAGGTGGGCTGCGTGGACTACTTTCACCTCCATCTATGTCCTTGGTAACTGTTTCAAATAAGTCAACTAGGTTTAGGAGGCAGGATCTGCCTTTAACAAAGCCAAGTTGGATAGAGTCCGGTGTCTGGAGGTCCCCAATGTCTCTGTTTATGGGTTCCATGATAATTTTCTCCATAGCTTTGCAGACCAGGCTGAGTAGACCTATAGGGCAATGGTTTCCGGGTTCTGTTGTGGCACCCCCTTTGTGGAGCTGGATAACTGCTGGTGCATGCCATTCTTTGGGTACATAGCCTGTGATAAGGCTGAGTCTAGACAATGAATGTAGGTGAGGGTGCAGTTCCTTTTTGGGCTGGTGTAAGACGCAGCCTGGGACACCATCCAGTCCCATTGATGCTGTGTTCTTAGCTTTGGAGAGGGCTGTCTTTACCTGCATGTCCATGAAGTCTGGGGCTCTGCATTCTTCTGGGATGGGCACAGGCCCTTTTGGGGGTGATGGGGGTGAGTTTGCACTGAACTTGTCCCACAGGCTGTGGGCAATGCAAGTTGGTTCAGTGTAATTCTTGCCATTTTTCAGTAGCTGACAGCATATTTGGAAGTTGCCACCTAAATGTTTGGTATAGCTAATGAAGGCTTTGTGGTTGTTATTCTTACATTCCTTGGCAATTTGTCTTTAGAAACTAGCCTTGGATTATTTTATGAGTGATCATTGTGTCTTCCTAATAATGATCAGTGATGCCTTTCCTTTTGTGAAGTTTGCTCTATCATGTGTTCATTTCCTCCTTCTGTTGTATAGCTTATTTATGGGCGATGACCACTAGATTGGTTTCTTATTTTTGGAGGAGTGCATCTTGGTTTTATTTGGGATGTCTCGATCCATGCATCCCTGTAGATGCTCATAGAATGCACTTGTAAATGATTTGTCAGATTGTATAGCAATATCCTATAGCAAGGGGGCTTTGGAACTTTTCACTTTGGTCTTGGGAAGTGTGCAGTTTACTTTTGAAGATGTCTTCACAGTGGTTTCCTTCACTGGGTGGGGGGGGGGCAGGATGTGGATGTCCAGTGTGATTACTTTATGATCTGATATTACCAGTGAGGGGTTTATCTCTGTGGTGGAACACTTGTACCCCATGTTGGTAATGATCAGGTCCAGTATGTTGTCACCTCTAGTGGGCATGGTGACCAGCTGTTCCAGGGCATTTGAGTTTTTAAACTCTAGGAAACATTGGTCAAAGGACGTTGTACATGAGTAATTCTCCCACTCAATGTTTGGGTAGTTGTAATCTCCTCATATAATGGTGTTTGATAGGACCTATATATTTTCCACTGTTCTCAGGAATACTGAGTGAGGTTCCTGAGACAAGGTAGATGATATGTAGCAGGCTACAATCTGATAAGCAGCTTTGCCCAATGTTAGTTGCACTTGCATGGTCTCCAAGGCCTCAAGCTGTGCCACTAACCTGAAGTTATGGGTATCAATAAGGTAAATGGATACACCCCTTCATTTTGTATTTCATTCATGGTTTTGGGGCCAAAGATCAGAGGGATTGTGAGTGTTTTACGTGGAGCATGTCCAACAGCTCTGTGTTTGACATAGCTTTGTATGTTAGGCAGAGATCACCTCTGAGTAGGCGATATGCGAGAGAGTACAGCTGGAGAATTTTTAGATGGTCTGTGTATGGCATGTTTTTCAGGCCACTAATGCTCTTTGTGAAGTATTGCTGCAGGCTTTCCAGTTGTTTTAGATGTCTTGTGAGGTACATAGAAAAAGGGGCGTTGTACTCTATTATGGATCTAGTGAGTGATGAGTAGAGGGGAACAATGTCCTCTTCTATTCTGCATGAGACACCTTTTGTGATGAGGTGTGCCACATAGAAGGATTTCCTGACTACTGTAGAGATGTGATTATCACAGGTGTGTCCACTGTCCACCTGTGACCCAAGGTCTCTTATCACACTTTCAGTGTTAAGTATACTACTGCTTATGTTGTAGTTCATGGCTACAGAGTTTTTACCAAAGGGGATGACAATGCACTTTTTGGCATTGAGCTTAAGGCCATGGCTTTGACACCAGCCATCTGTCTCAGTGAGGCCCTTTTGTAGGATGTCCACATCTTTAGTATTTACAATTATGGCTCCTAGTTTGCAGTCATCTGGAAACTTCATTAGCCACAGACCTTCCATGTTAAAGTTTACTTCAGGGAAGTAGATACAAAACAGGACAGGACCCAGGACTGGACCCTGTGATACTGCACTCATCACTGGTCCAAAGTCATACTTGGAGTCTGCTACTTTCACAGTGTGTGTTCTGTCAGTGAGCCAGTTTGCAACCCATCTTGTGACATAGCAATTTATACCTAGTTTAATGGGTTTATCTATAATTCCAGAGTGGGGGATGGTGTTGAAAGCCATGGCAAGATCTACATAGGCTGTGCGAACCACTTTACCCTTGTCTACAGTTCTGGTGAGTGCTTCAATGTCATCTATCAGGTTTAGGAGACATGATCTGCATTTTACAAATCCAACATGGTTGTGGTCCAGAGTTTGGAGATTACCAATGTCTTTTTTTATAAGTTGTATGATGATACATTCCATGGCCTTGAAGAGCAGACTCATCAGGCTAATGGGGCACTAGTTCCTGGGGTCCGTTGTGTCTCCACCCTTGTGTGGTGGGATAACCATCACTGTGTACCATTTAGCAGGCACAAAGCCTGAGGTGAGGCTATGACTGAACATGGTACATTGGTGTGGTGCCTGTTCATTCTGTAGTTTGTGTAGAACACAGCCTGGGAAGTTATCTGGTCCCATGGATGCTGTGATACTGGCTTTGGAGAGTGTTTTTTACCTGTGCAGCTGTGATGACAGCAACTTTGCAGTATTCCATTATAGAGATGTGCTCTTTCATGGGTGTGAGGGGGGTAAAGTAAACACTGATCCTATGTGCCAGGATGTTGGCAATATCAGTTGGGTCTGTATATTTAGTGCCATTGAGCTGTAACTCAGAGCAGATCTGAGTGTTGCCATGACATGGAACTGTCTGTTGGGTAGAGATCTCCTGAGTAGACAGTATGCAACAGAGTACAGATTGAGTTAAATTCAGTCTTGTTGCATGGGGCAACTATGTGAGGCCAGTAATCCTCTTGTTGAGGTACTTCAGTGGTCTTTCCAGCTGCTGAAGGTGCCTAGTCAGATTCATCGCAAGTGTGTTGCAGTACTCTCTGACGGGTCTGATGACTGATGAGTAGAGGGAACCTCCTTTGACCTACGTGCAAAGACCTTGGCAGTTTGTGGGAACACATAGCATGATTTTCTGACCACTTTGTGAATGTGTTTCTTGAAGTAGAGATGACTATCCACATTTGTCCATAGATCCCTTATTATCACCTCCATATTTAGGGTATTGGCACCTATGTGGTATTTGTAATACTATAGCTCGAGGCCATAATTTTGACACCACATCTGTCTGACTGAGACCCTTTTTAAGGATGTCTCTGTTGTCCCAAACATCGATTATGACAACTTTTTGGCAGTCATCCACAAACTTTGCTAAACATAGCCCATCGTGTGTTTGACTGTATTTCTGAAAAGTATACACCAAACTGGAGGGGTCCCAGGACTGAGCCATGGGGGACAGCAGTTGTTACCAGCTTGTACAGGAGACCACAGTTCTTACCTTGTGTGATCTATCTGTGCCCCAGCTGGCAATCCATCAGATGACAGACATATTTATGTACAGGTTGTTGATTTTGTGGATACGACATGTGTCTGTGATGCTGGCAAAGGGCTTTTCAAGGTCTTTGTGGGACATGTGTAGCTCATTTCATTGATGTATGTCCTGGGTGACTGCCTTGAAAACAGTCTAGCAGGTTTGGGAAACATGATCTGCCCATGACCAAACAGAAATTGGTAAGGTTGGGTGTTTGTAGGCTCCCAATAGCTCTGTTTATGAGTTCCATCATGCTGGACTCCATGGCCTTGCAGATCAGGCTTAACAGGCTTATAAGGCAATATTTCCTATGGTCTGTTGTGCACCAACACTTGTGGAGTGTGCCAAACATTGCTGTAGCACATTCAACAGTTTCATATCCTGTACAGAGGGTGAGGCTCAACAGACTGTTCAGGTGCAGGGTCTGTTTGTTCTGGAGTTCACTTATGACACGACTAGGGAAACAATGTAATCCCATAGACACCATGTTTTCAGGTTTGGAAGGAGCTGTTTACCCATTCTATATGTGATATCTGTGCTTTCACAATCTCCAGGTATGATGATAGGGCCTTTTGTCAGTGAGAGGGGTGTGTGTATGTATGAGCCTGTGTGACAGGATGTTTGCAATGTCAGTCATTTACAGTTTGCACTGACTCAGGACATATGTGAGTGTACATTGCTATTTATGACATAGCGGAAGGAAGCGTCATGGTTCTCTATAGACTCCAGAACATGGATTGGATAATATTTGGAGTGCACATTGTTTATTGATGATGCTGATTGCAGGTTTATTGATCTTTGCTTTTTCACTTTCTGTGAACAACTGAAGTACTTGTGGTACATAGTTTGAATATGACAGGGCTACAATATATTATATGTGTCTGTTTTCATATAACTGTGTGCACAAGGCAGGATTGTTGAATAGTGACAGGTTCCTGGGGTAAAACATGCAACTGCCAGATATGTGTGGCCCACTGCTGTACTCAGACATGGCCTAAGTGTGTGAACATGCCCAGTATGACCTTTCAGTATGTTGTTGCCTGACATTTGCTTCATTTATTTAAGTGTGTGAGCATGCCCAGTTTGACCTTTCAGTATGTTGTTGCCTGACATTTGCTTTGTTTATTTAAGTGTGTGAGCATGCCCAGTATGACCTTTCAGTATATTGCTGAATGAAATCCACTACATTTGTTGAAGTGTGTGAGCACGCCCAGTATAGGCATTTATACTATATGTGTGTGGAAAAGCAAGTTGTATTTTTACTGCAGGGCTCACCTTTGTGTCATAAATCAACAGGGCTCATGCTGTGCCTACAGGGCTTCCATGAGACACTTTGCATAGACTTATCAACATTTCTACATACAGAGGGGAAAGCTATTCTTTGTATATTTCTACCAGGGGGCACACCTGATTGTTACTGTGGGTGTACACAGGATGAGGGGTTCACCTGACACTTACACATATTTGCTAGGCCTGCACTGCTATGTAAGGTACACCATTTCAGTCTGTACTGTTGCCTATTGCACTGGCTTGAGGCATACTACTGTACTACAGATCTTAGCGTCCAATGTCACGTATATTAGATTGCAACTTCATAGCCTACCCAACCCACAACACACTGCCTGGCCTGCTGTTCTCTGTCTGCATAGGCCTGTGTGGGAGGTTACCCATATGCCTCTTTAGGGGCATGATACAGCATTTCTTTGTGTTTGCATTAGTGTACAATTGTCCTGCTGTGTCTGTGCCAGTGAAATGCTGTCATGGCTTAGTGGTTTAGTACTATGACTATAGTGCGCAGTATCCTGGGTTCGAGCCCTATCACTGCTTTTTATTTTCATACTGGGCAGACCAGACTGCTTAAGGAACAGTAAAGCAAATATGAGCATGTTTACCTGACTTTGCTCAACTTTGCCCGACTTTGCCAGACCTTGCCCAACATTGTTCAACGTTGCACTAGTTAGTGCGGGCAAATTTGTTTACATATACTAAATAGTGGTAAAAGCTGCTTAGCACTGCTTTATATTGCTTAAAACATGGCAATCATGCCTCAGATGGTGCTGCAGGGCTGCCTATTTTGGATGCATATAGTACACTCCCTATACATGTTTGAAAACAGGTAGTGTCAAGTTAGGCATCCCTTTTATTTTATGTGCGAGTCAGAGAGAGGTATCATTTCCAGGGTTCCTACTGAGCCAGTGTATGTGCTATGCATTGCCTATTTGCCAAGGCCAAGGCATACTGGGCACGCCTCCTCCTGCCTACTGTGGCAGGCTCAGGTTGTTCCTCCTCCGAGTCACACTCTGCCTGTGATGGCCTTGGCAATGGTGGTGGGCTGTTTGGTCCTGCCCCATGTTGTTCCTGCTGCAGCTGCTTTCACAGGATCATACTGTGTAGCATGGCACATACCATGACAATTTGGGTACATGTAGTTGGTGAGTACTGCAAAGCTCCACCAGATGTGTCCAAGCACTGGAACCATGACTTGAGCATCCCAAACACACGCTCGATTACATTTTGTGTTTGTGCATGTGCCTCATTATAGAGTTCTTGTTCAGGTGTGTGTGCATTTTTGATGGGTGTCAACAGCCATGGCTACAGTGCGTATCCAGCATCCCCCACTAGGTGACCGTGAGGGATGTCCCCATTGGCAAATGTCTGGTACAGCTGTGTCGGATGCCAGATATGGGAATTGTGCTAGCTTCCAGGGCAGCCAGCACACACATTCAGTGTTATGCCCTGGGCATCGCAGATGACCTAGCAGTTGATGGAGGGGAAGCCCTTGCGGTTGATGTAGGCCCTACCCCGCTCACCAGCTGGTGCTCTGATGTGTATGTGCGTGCAGTCAATTGCACCCACTACCTCAGGGTATTCCGCTATTTGCTGGAAAAGATGCATATTGCTGGCCAATGCCTCACGAGAATTGGGGAAATATACATGATCACCGATATGTGCTGACATGGCATTCAGGAACTGGTGCAGTACCCTGGATGCTGATGCCTGTGAAATCCCCATCATATCACCAGTTGGTCTCTGGAAGGTACCTGCTGCTAGTATTCTTATGCCAACACATACCTTGGTTTCCACTGAGATGGGTTCTCCTCTGTTGGTTCTGTGTGTGAGGCGTGGCCTGCACAGCTCAACAATTTGCTGCAGGAGGTCTCTGTCCACTCTATAGCACTCCACTATCTCCAACTCATGTAGCCCCTGGTAGGTTACGCTGGGTCTGTACACTCTTCTCCATCTCCTCATTGTGGGTTGCTCAGCAGCATTCGCGATGGCACCACCCTCAGCATCTTGCACATGTTGGCTTATAATAGCAATGGCAGCCCCTAACATTTTTTGTCTGAGTTAAGCTTTTTAAGTTTTCACTCTTTGTATACTGCAGTGTTGCAGTGTTTTTGAGAAAAACATGGAGGAATGCTGTTTGCAGAGTTTTAAGTGCTGGGCTGGGCTAGTGTACTGCCTGTGTAATTGGCTGATTCTGATTTATTTCACCTGGCAGCTCTGCTAGTTCTCCTTGGTTAACTTCCTACTACTTCTTTTCCTTCCTTTTCCCTTTCTGTTTCCACAGGGGGCAGTGCCGTGCAAACAAGCGCAAACACATGCACACCAGCGCACGCACACACGCACACAGGCTTACACAAGCTTACACAGGCTTAGACGGGTGCACACATGCACACACAGGCTTACAGCCGCGCACACGGTGTAAGCACGTATGCAAGAAATTTCAGATATATCCATGGCGTGTACCTTCGGTTTCTGGGTTTCAGCTTGGACAACTGTAGACACGCCTTTTGCAATCCTGAGCAACTCATATCAAACACAAGCCACTCTGCTCCAATAAGCTTACAGTCTTTCAGACATACCCCCTCATGATGTCACCTATCTTCTACTCTACTACTCCCCTACTCCTACACTTACACTCTAGGGACATGGCTCAAATGCCAAGGAAATTTGGGATTCACTATCCTTATCCTCATTTGCATAGGATTGCCTACTAATGCTTGGTTACATCTCTCAAACTGAGCTTCCCCCCTTAGCAACCACTACTCAGTAGCCATGTTGTCTTCAGCCTGCCATTCACCTGCATGGCAGAATAATCTTTTTATTAAACATGCCTAGTTTTGGCTATTTTTAAATTATTTTCTGGTTTTTAAAGCACTGCACGTTTGCGCGGCACTGCACTATGCTTAAACATGTGAGATCGGGGAAAAAAATTTGATTTTTAATAATTTTCAACATATAAAAATGCCAATGGCCTTATATTTGGCCACTGGCATGCTTCCTTAACTGGATGCATCCTTTATTTGGAGCTGTCATAGCTCCGTTTTGCTATTTGCAGAATGGTACTCCGTTACCAATGGAGTACTTTTCTGCAAATAACTCTACTCTTCCACGGACAGGTTAGTGTTTCCTGGATCACACATTTACCTCATTTGCATAGCTTTCAGCAGCAAATGAGGTAATTTGCATATCATAACACTGTCTGTGCAAGAGTAGTTTTAGGAGCTCTCATGCATGCCCCTGCCGGCTATTGCTGAATCGCTCAGCAGACATACTGCCTGTCTAAAGTCTTACACTACTCTTAGACTCCGTGCAAGCCTTTGTGAATCCGGCCTAATGTGTTTGTATAAAAAAAATGAAATTTAAGATATACAATACCAATAGGTAAATTAGATTTTAAGTTTTCTTTGTATTTTATTTATCTGTTTATTTGTGTTGCTTTTGTTTATTAGGTTTGGCTGGTCAACAAAATCTTCTTAGAGTAGGCCTAGGGAGAAAAGTTCCAAAATATTACCAACATTTTAAAATAGTCGTTCAGAAATGTATATTAATGGTCATTAAATAATACACATTCATATGCTAATTAGATTACATTTATATGAAATAAAAGCAAATGTTACTGTATAAAAGATACAGATGCATTAGCAGATGTTGAAAAATTCGGTTTGTCTAAAAGATATGATTATGTTATTGGTGTTTAGAAATTCAAAGAAATGGAGGCAATGGAAGGAAGGGTAGATGCTAATCTTGTATTTAAGAGGTGGGTATAAAGCAGTTTCATAGATAATTATACATATGGCTATCACAAGGTTTCTATGAGAAATATAGTTGGAGGAGGTAAGCAATGTGACAAATCTATGAATATGGATTCATAGGTAAGTACTAGGCTAGCTGTCCTTCTGGAAATCTTTATGCCTAGCCAATTTTCCTCAAAGATGAGAGTCAAACAGTGTACCTTGTATCTCTGAGGTAAACACTTTAAACACACAGCCTAGCTGCAAATTTTTATCTGGGAGATGCTAGTAAAACTATTTAAGTATTGGTGAAGACTGGGTGTTGGGTATAGGATTTTTATTGAAGAGAAATAGATTGATGCTATGGCAAGCTGAAAGTAACAGTGGTATTTATAATGGAGATCTACAGGAGCAAATCCATTGATATGATAGGTGAAATGTTAGTTGTGTGTTAAATGACTTTGCATTCTGAATGGATTTCAGTGGCATTGAGATGTGGTTCACTTAGTTTAGCTACACTGTTTGAATATAGAGTCACCTGCGGTACTGGTTATAGTGATTAGTGATTTTTCTCTAAATCATAAAATTCTGTTGGCGGAGTACTGTTGTATTATGTTGTTAAGGGCTGTGCAATTTCCTGGCTTACAGAGAAGTCTGTGTACTGTAGTTAACTGAGAGAGAGATGAATGATAACCAGTTTTAATTATCTAACATCTAGGTAGTGGTGTGTTTTGTTGTTACTGCTTGCTGCAACTGGACAGTTGTGAGACTTGAATGATAGAAAAGATTGGGGCAACATGGAACAGAGCTGGAAGTAAGAAAGAAGAGGCTACAATCTTATGGCTATGTCAGTGAGGTAGGTTTTTACTCTGTCTAATGTAATTAGCTTTTGATACTGTTTTTAACTCTCTGCCTCGTGGTCATTTAATTTCAACTGATCATTTAGGAAGGCACCCAATAAATTCTGTGTTGTTTACTTGTTCTAGCATGGTGTGAATAGGGTTGACTTTGATTCTTTTTATTTGGGGAGGTTGGTACTATGTTTAGAACACCTAGGAAGATTTTATTGAACACAAACAGCATCATCTATTGGATAAAAATGTCACTGGCTACCAGTTAAGACGTGCTGTGGGATTCAATAAACTTAATGTAAATTCCGCACAGAGCCTACAAAGAGTGTATCCATGTACTTGGTACTGCTCATTGTTTGGCATCATTCAACTATGTGCCATGAATATTAATGCTGTGTGGCAGACATAAGTAAGGTTTTGTGGCTCACCGCAGTGTTACTGGCCATGAAACCTGTATACTGAATGTGGATCATTCCACTCAAACACTGAACTACTGAGTGGACAAAGGGCAAGCATGCATTTTCTGAAGGATATAAAATACAGAACAGAAATGTATGGCATTATATATTGACTGCAATCTTCAGTGATTTCACAATAAACCACACATTTTACAAGGAACAAACCAAATATATGATGCAAATATCTGGACATTCTGAAAAACTGTGGACAGTTTCTTTCTTTTATTTTTTTTTCCAGTGCTCCGATATGCATCACTTGGCATAAACATGTTTAGCTGTGCTCACCTGGTTGGCACAAAGTGTATCAGCACACAAATTGGAGGAATGAACCATCCAGGTTGTAGACAGTTCCCAGACAGCCACACATATGAACTGGATGCATTCAGTTTGTTATAGTGTGCAAACATGGTAAGCAGTGTTACACTATGATTTACAGCAAGTACCTTTCAATAACTACTAAGATAACTACTAAGATAGTAGATATCATCTTACTAATCCCATGGCAGCAAGTGTTAAGTGTAAGTGTGGAATGTATACGGTCCAGGGTTCTAGTACAGGGTGTGCAAGTTTTGTTTTACTCTTGTGAGATTGCAGATTATAGCAATTAAGTGCAAAATATACAACCTTCTTGTAATAGCTGTAAATGTTGAAGAACCGTATGCATGGTATATTTTGCTAGCTCATTAAATTGTCTGCCACTGTGCCTGGCAGTGCACACTCACCTACCATGGTTGCGAGATGGTGCTTGATGCACAGCATTTTAAAATGTTGCAAATCCAAGAAGTGCGTAGTCAAAGAAAGTGTGATACATGCAATAGCCAGGAAACAGCAACATATAAAATGCAATTGGTAGAAAATGCTCATTAGACATAGAGCTTGAACTATGGCAGGCATGTCCGGAGTTGCTGGAGAGGGTGTGTGCTTTCAGGAGCAGAGTTGGGTCATCCGGGAGTCCAAGATTTTTGTTGGACTCCTAGTTAAGGAGCTTGGGCCCAGGTTGCTGCAGGGGGACTATTCAGGCTTAGAATATAAATCTGAAGCCTGGAATTGTGTTACCAGGGCCTTAACAGTGTGATAGGTATCCCCTACACAGGTGAACAATGCAGGCATCATTTTGTTTATCTCCAGAGGAGTAAGCAAGATACCCTTGACCTTTTGATAGGAGAATGTCGGGCAGGGACACCCCATAGATGTGTAAGTATCAATTTCAGTAAGTAATGGTAAGAGTTAAAATCTGAATATAGTCCAGACTGCTATTCATAATGGTGTTCTGTTCAGGTTTTTCCACAGCTGCTGAGAAGAGAGAATCAAATGCTCTGTCCCATGCTGCAGATCTAGACGAATGGGAGTAGCATGTGGTATGTATACTTTAGGACAGTATTGTCTAAATAGTATTTTAATAATAATAATGATAATAATTTGCATAGTAATTTTGTAGCATTAAAAGTTAAGGACTGCTTAGTTGGTATTCAATATATTTGTATCAAATTGACCATGCATATCCCAACTGTGAAAGAAACTAGATTCTGTAGTACAAAACAGTGGTGCCATATTCTCAAATATCAGTAAGCACGCATCTTTAAAGTGTAAAAGGAAAGTATGCATGCAGTAGTCTGTAGTACAAAAGAACAGTACAATATTTTAGCATAGTCATCGGTTGTGGGTTTAAAAACCACACTTCCCAAATATACAGTACTGGTAGGTTTTCATTATTATTGTAATGTAACTTCATACCTGCATACCAGTGGCACAAATGGCCTTCTGTAAACTGTAATCAGTATAACTGGAGCACACATATGTGCAACTTATGCACATATCAAGTATAGATGGCTACAATCTGTACTATAGTGTGCCTCTGTTATAAACTGGGCAGTTTTAAAAGTAAAGAAGAAACTCGTTTGGAGTTTGTATTGTTAAATGTAAAGAAACAGAATAGTCAAATAATTGTAGGACTGTCCTAAAGGATCCACCTGCCCCCACTCCACTGACTATAGCACCGCTGCCCAGCATGTCAGGTACAGATCCTGGTAGCACCCCCATCTGCTGCCCCTGCACCACCAAGCCCCTTGGGTAGTTTTGCCCTGGGGGATAGGCCTCCCTATGGGAGCAGTGGAGGATGGGGTGAGTTTATCACCCACGATGAACTGCCAGGGATGATGTTTAGGATTGTGTGCCACACTGTTGGCCCTGTTGGAAAAACAGTTATTTGACTCTCTTCTATTTGTGTGGTCCGAATATACTGATTTCTATTTACAGAAAGCCAGTGGTGACACTGCTTTACAGCTCTGATGTTACATTGCATTAGTGATGAAAACTTAACTCTGTTTCATATTTGGGAAGTATGGATTTTGAAGGCACAACCTATGACTATTCCGTAATAATGAACTATTGTTTTATCCTTCAGTGTAATGCATGCATACTTCCCTATTACAGTTAAGAAATGAATGCTAAATTAGATACAAATGTATAATTAACCAATAAATATGTCATAACCTTTAATGCTAAAATAACCCCACTGTTGGGACGCATACATACCACAGAAATTTCACATTCTTGCCAATCTAGTGGCATGGGTTTGTACATTCAATTCCTGGTCTGCGATGGTTGCAGAGAGAACAGGATAGCATTACACATGCCAATCCTGACTATATCTAGCTTTCAACTCTGACAAGTAGTCTCTGTAACTGATACCTATGCATCTGTGGAGTTCCCCCAGTCCTACATTCCTTGATCCAGTTCTTGAGTGTATCCCTCTTCCTCATCTTGAGGTCACTGTAGTGATTCCTGTATTGTTCACCAGTACGGATGGATACTGATAGCACAAGTCAGAGCCTGGGCCAGACTATTCCATTTCTCTGCCTTGTAATCTGAAGTACAGTAGTCCCTCTGCAACAGCCTGTGCCCATATTCATTCATTAGGAGTCCCACAAACACCGTGGACTCCTGGACATCCCATCTTTGAGCACAGATTCCCCAAAACTCTCCAGGAATGTCAGATGTGCCTATCACAGATCAAGACCAATGTAGTATGATGTTTTCAGACAAATTTCAGGTATTGTGCTTACTGGGAGAGCACACTTTCTAGATTTGCAACGTTTAAAAGTCTTGTACATCACTTACTTTGCACAAACACATTTTGTGAGAGTGCACACTGCCAGGAAATATGTTTGTGTGCTGGCCATTAGTATTATTTGAATGTATCTGGTGTATGTTTCTTGTTGTCTGGGTACTGTCTGCTACTTGGGTGGCCCATTCATCTGGTTTTAGCTGTACCACTCTATGTACAAATAAAATATGCATAGCCAAAGCCATTTGTCCTAAGTGTCATATTGTGTGAACATTGGCCATGCAAAAACAAAAAGGAGAAAATGTATAAAATGTGGAGAATTAGTTAAAATGTGGAAAATCAATCTATGACATGGAGTAGAAACTGTTACTTCACATGAGATATGACTACATATGTCTGGATCCCAACTCTCACTCCAATACACTGTCACAACCAGGAGGAGGGAGTTATCCATTTTTGCCCCACAAACACCTTTCCAGCAAATACATGACATAATTCTTCACACAACCAGGTGCAACTGAATGTACACTTATATCAAAGCATGACCTGTTATTTCTAAATGTATTTTATGTAATATATTTGGATGTAGCACACTTACTGATTATATAAACTGCTATGATTATTCCATGCAAAATATACAACTACCTTTCTGAGTTTCTTGGTCATTCATCAGTTATGTGACCAGTACACAGAGACATGCAGTGTGTAAACCAGTCCATATAAATTACATTCAAATGTATGAAGATATTCACTAGGAAAAATATGATATGCAGTTGCCATCAAATTAATGGAAGGTTGGATGCTACAATCAAGCACAGGCTGTTGTTTTGGGGGAGGAGCAAAGATGGGTTCCTGACATGGAACATACAAGGGTATAATGTTCTTTCAGGGGGGTGGAGCTAAGCTTAGCTACTGTTATGACACAAACAAGGCTATGTTGCTCTTGTTAGTCTCCTTGTTTTGCATCCTGCAGGTTTGAACTTGTGAATAGGGTTGCCACCTTTTCAAATGGGCAAAGTGGGACATTTTCGGGACACACATCAGATTTTACAGGCCGGCACACACCCACGATCAGTACAAAGGATAGACCTTAACTTCTTTGCCTAAATAAAAGCTTATTCTTGTAGCAGTTTAGTTGTTTATTCTGTTTCTTGTAACATTTAGGTATTTTAGATACAGAAATAACTATTTTATGCAACTATTACATAAAATTTGGGACATAATTATGTCCTACAATCTCAGGACATTTGCCATTTTTAATATTTTTTGTCAGGACACAACTGCCTAAAGAGGGACTGTCCCTCGCAAAGTGGGACAGGTGGTAACCCTACTTGTGAAGGTGGTGAAGGCAGAAACTATGTGTTTCATTACATTTGAACTTTTCTGTTATGAATTCCCATTTCAAACTTATAGTGCTAAACTGTGAGTATGCAGTGAATATTATTACTTTGGCGAGGTATCAATGCATGAATCTTTGAGGCCTGAGCCCTGCTACTTGCTAATATACACATACTAGTCAAATAACCCCTGCTGTCACGTGACATTAATTTCTGTACAAATCTCCCACCTTGTAGTTTCTTACTGTACCAAGTGAAGAAATACAAGGACATGTCATAATATTATACAATATGGTAAATGTTCAGGAATTACCTTGTAAATGCAGTAGTTGACACAATGTTAGCTCAGGGCTGAGTGTTATATAAGCAGTACACAGCCAATATATGTGGAGGTAAAGGCTGTGGCTCTGAGCTGAAACCAGCAGATGTCGCACAGTTCCATAATTGTGTCCCTGTTCATCTTGTAGCACTTTTCAATGCCCATGTCCTGTGTGTTGTGATACATTAAATATGGACTGAAAAATCTACTCAGTCTCAGCTTAGGCCTAGGCCTATTTGCCGCAGCAGCATTGGCTGTAGCACATATAAATCGAGTTATGCAGCTGCAGCAGCTTCTAACATTCGGTCTGTGTAGACTTTTTGTGTTTGTACTCAATTACTTTTGAAATCCACAGGAAAAAACAGCATAGAATCTAAATGGTTGTTTTATAACTTCTTGAATAGCTCCAACAGATTGGTTGATTGGCATGCAGTTCATCTGCTTATGCTGTAATTATCATCTCTAAAACACAGCCTAGACGGATGCAGTCCATTAATAATCTACTCCATTATAAAAAGGCAAATGGGTAGCTAGCCAAATTGATGAGGATGCTTGCTAGATGCACATCCTCAATGTAGCAAAATATTTCTCAAGCGATCTTTACAGAAGAGTATTGAACTCCAGCAGGTATGCAGTCATTTTTTATCTACATAATGCATATGCTGGAATATAGTAATGAATAATGTGAAGTAAAGCCTGTTACACTGTCATCTGTATGCAATAGTTAGAAGTGTACTGATGGCATGGCAGTGTTTGTCAAGACATTTTAGAGGTACAAATGATTGACAATACATAAAAATATTAAGCTGTATGATACATATGCGCAAATGTTTTAGGGACAGGTCATTTGAAAGCAAGTTTAGCATTTCAAATGTATTTTATTAGCAAAGTCTAGACTGGTTGGCATCACTGGAGCACTAAAACCACCCCTCTTACATTAAGAAGCCCCCTGCACCCTTGTGGCAGAACTGTGCAGCCAAGAACCCATCTGAGTTGGGGATTGCTGGTATAAGGCTCACTGTTGCCTTTAACTCTGTTTACTTGTTTAAAATAGTTTAACTTTGTTTGTATTCGTACTGCACTGTGGCTTGGGTTGTTTGCACTCAATTTACTGTAACTGCTCAGAGCTTGTACTGCTGTCCTGTGAGCAACTCAGTTATGGATTATGAAACATCAACAGATTTTTGTAACCCTAGCCCTCCATAGAATAGACACTCCCCATTAGTTACTACAGTATATATCTTCCAGAATTTATGGACAGTTTCACACCATGTGTCCAGGCAGACTGATTTACATGGGCATCCTGAAGCAACAGACCAATTGCCCCATGAATACTGACAACCAGTTACTGCTAAAACAACGTAATACATGTGACAGCTGTCTTTACTATGAATTTGGAATCAATTCTCTCACACAACAAACCAGATATCCAACATGCTGTCAGCACACACAATTCACCACTTGCACATAAGCTCACAACACATAAACCCACATATGTGGAGGCACTCGCTAGAAACCTTGCTAAAGATCAGAGACCTTCCAAGTGCAAACTTACTGCATGCATGCAGTGCAGACCCAACAGAGTCCACTACACATAATACATACACCAATGTCTCAGCCAATAAGCCCCTCAGGCAAACCACCTCAAATCCAAATGCCTTGCTCATAAGTGACTCCATAGTGAGACACACAGATGTCTCCCTCACCATACTGGACAAGGAGAAGGTTGCAGTCATCTGCCTATCCAGTGCCAGTGTCTGTCAGATCACACAAACACTCAATCAACTGCTTAGATTTCTCCCCTCTTAGCTCCTAGTAAAAACCCAACTAGCCTTCTCCAAAACAGAAACCTGGATGCAGTCTAACCATCTGGCACTAAATGCAATTAAAACCAAACTGTTTTTTTTTTCTCCTACCAAAAACTCCGTTGTCAAATCCACATTCACCATACAGAGCCAAAACAACATCCTCCTTGAAATTGTTCTCAACACCAAGCTTTTTGGCATCATTATTGATGAACTAAAATTTGACACCCACGTCCACGCCACAGACAAGAAAATCCACCAAAAGGTAGGTCTCCTCTACAGGCATAACCACTTCCTAAGCCCCTCTTCCCCTCAAACTCTTGCATCCACCTTCCTCCTCCCCACCCTTATGTATGGTGCCCCTCCTTTCATCAATCTCCATCTTGGCCTTTGATACAAACTTGAATCCTGCTACCACAAGATCTCCAAATTTGCAACCAATTCAAAAAACTCATCCCACCACTGCCACTCCCTCCTCACCCTCAACTGTCTTGAACTACCCAACTACCTCAGTTACCTACAACTCACCATTGCCCACAAGCTCATCTTTAAACCTGCCAACTGCCCAGCTCTTGCTACTTCCTTAAGACCTTACATTCCCAACAGCTCACTCAGATCAAAAAAACAAAATCTCCTTCAGGTCCACAAACCTGCATGACCTCGTGGCCATCTACTGCTGTCCCACTCCTTAGCTAAACAGTGGAACTCTCTCCTCACACACCTACACAACCTACCTAACCATACAAATTTCAAATCTCAGGTACTCTCTCATATTTCTTCCAAATGGGAATGCCCTTGCCACTCTCCAACTTAACCCCCTTCCCCCTCATTCCACCTTGCACTGACTCATCCAACTACCTCTACTATTACTTCATCCCACCCAAAACTATCCCTCCCCTACTAAAAACTAATTTTCTCTCTAATATCTATTGTACTATGCTCTCCAATCTCAAATATTCTATTACCCTCTCCATGCATAATATTTTCCTAACCTACTAATGGCTAGTAGCTATATATTTTGAAATGTTAAACCTACAATTGAGTTTATAACAAAAATATTCACTTTATGTAAATGTTGAAATTTCTGTATTGAATTATGCCTTTTCATTTTTGTAACATTGTGACAAACCAATTGCAAATATCATGGAGCTTATCTTTAAATGTTTAATTAGCTGTATGAATTATGTCTTTTTGTTACATGTGAAATGTAACTCGCAATTATTGTGGAGATTTTATCCCCGGGCCTCCACTGAAAATGGGCTCTTCTTGGCCCAGTGGACTTCCCCAGTCATCAAACTTAAATAAATAAATAAGTCTGTCAACAACAAGAACTGTTATGACCCTGTCATAGTCCATGTTGCAATGTATATCTGAATACGCACCCGACTCTACTATATGAAGGTGCTTACCTCTTCCATAATGGCCTTTTTAGACAACGTCAAAACAACTAAAGTCCCAACATAAAAGAATCTACTACAGACAAACTGAAGGTTATGTTGCTTAAAGCAAGGAGTGTAAATCAGAAACTGCATTCACAGGAAGAACTCCTTACCTTAGAAGATCCCTATGTCTGTGCAATTGTTCAAGGTCGCACAGCGCACCCTGGCCATGCAATGGTACAATGCCTTCCACATGTTCACACATCAAAACAAGCATGAAAGAACCAAAGGCAGGGGTGTATGCATCTTCATTAAAGACAAATACACCACAATACTGGTTGAAGAGTACAGCTCAGTAGCGCTACTTCAAGTCCAACTAACTGTATAAAAAATCCCCTTTCATATCATTGTGAGCTACAGGTCCCCAACCATGAACCATGAGTACCACTCTTATTTACTTGTACCTAATTGAGTCACTCGCTATAGAGCCAAACACTCTGGTCATGTGTGATTTCAACAATGCTTCTATCAATTCGGAGTCATATATGTGCACAAACACACTCACCCTAAGGTTCCTGGACTTTGTTAATACACATGGTGTGTAGCAAATAGTCTGCATCACCACAAGGGGGTTGATTGTCCTAGACTTAGTAATCACCAACTTATTGGTTCTCTGTACTAACCCCTGTTTGTTGGGCCCCCTGGTCAGGTCATATCACAATTCAACCTCATTCACATTCACAACCATACCCAACATCCTCTCAAGAGAAGAAAGGATGAAACATTTATCCAAAGCAAACTTTAGGCTCCTAACTGATGCCATAAAGACTTTCAACTCCTCTGCTACAACTATCAACAA
Source organism: Protopterus annectens (assembly GCF_019279795.1). Taxonomy (NCBI): domain Eukaryota; kingdom Metazoa; phylum Chordata; order Ceratodontiformes; family Protopteridae; genus Protopterus; species Protopterus annectens. The sequence continues at coordinate 904,557,798 of NC_056734.1, read as the reverse complement.
TGACTGCTATACAGAGGGGTACACAAGTGGTCTACATAAACAGTTATATAAATGTAGAGAGTTGGCTGAATGTGAACACATCAAAACAAGTTCCTCACAGAAAACAAGTCACTCTGGTTGGCATCAAGCATACATAGGTTATACAACACGTGGAAGAAAGTAATGTCTAAGAACAACCGGGAACTGACTCAGCAAAGGAAGGATACCCTCTTTAGCTTGAACAAAGAAATTAGCTATCTTGAAAAGTCCTCTAAAGCCAAGTACAAACCTAAAGTAGCATCCCTAGCTAAAGATAATCAGGAGGCATTATTTAGCTATGTCCGATATCTAAGTGAAGGCTCAGCTTTGTGTCAAACTATTAGTGGACAGTACCACTAATACTGACCCTGAGGACATTGCAACCTGCTAACAGGCAGTTTGGGGCAAACTTCACCACCCCTGTCCCCACCTGATATACCCCAAATTATACCTGTCACCACCACTCTACCTAGACCAGTTGTTTTACATTAGGAAGGTTTGTGGCATGCACTTTGGTGGCAGGACAGGTAGCTTTCATCCTTCTAAGTTGGGAACTGCTGACTGAGAGCCCAGTGTCTGTTATTCTAAAAGTGTATTAGTTCTGGTTTAGGCACTTGGGCTTCAGGCCAATTATTTTACATTAAGAAGGTTCGTGGTCTGCACTCTTGTGGGAGAAGAGGCTGGACTCTGCCCTTCTGAGCTGGGAATTTCTGGTTAAGGGTTTATAGTGCCTGAATATTTGAACTGTATCTTACTGAAATTGGTACATCTTGTTTGCTTTAGCATAGACTAGATCCAGGCCTGCTGAATCTAGCTTTGTTTATATGCTTGTTGTTTGTTTGCTTGTTATTTCCCTGGAACGCTAATTCCACCTAATACGCGGCTTCTCAGCGCTTCTGTGGATCACTAGTGATATCTGCATTGCTTACTGTACTTATTTCCTTGTTTCACTTGAAAGAAAGTTACTGTTTGTCGTTTTTGCATTTAAGTTACCTGCAACACATTGCACTTAAGTTACCTGGCACTTGCTCACTAAAGCAATTATATAAGTCAGCACTAAAAATTAAAAGCACTACACCCTCACTCCCCACTGGCCCTTGTTTTCAATTATTAAGGAATTCCCAATATTATTCTAGCATGTCCAAAGGTCAGTTGTCAATCGCCTCTCCGGTCCAGCTGGTGAATCTGGGAATCTTGAGGCAATGTTACAACTGCCTCATGTACACAGACAACCCTCTCCTCCTCCCAACAAATTCCAATACATGTGAGAGATGCAACCATATAGCCAAACTGGAGGCTAAGCTCTCTCAACTCAGTACTGGCATAACCAGTCAGGAGGAGAAGGAAACCACACTTACTACAATTCCAGTCTCACATAGACCTACCACGATAGCAAACCAGACACATAATCACACAAAAACATACTCGGAGGCTCTAAATAAAGATCTGCCTAAGCAGCAGAGACCTCCAAAGCAGACACTCAAGCAACCGCTACCCCAAAACAAAACATGTGCAACACATATCTCACAAAGCCAGTGTGCCGAACAGTCACAGCCCTTAAGACTAAACAACACACTTGATACACTTGTAATAGGTGACTCTATCATCAGGCACACTGACGTCCCGCTCACCAGGCTGAACAAGGAGAGGGTCACGGAGAGCAGCCTGTCGTGCGCTAGGATCTGCCACATAACACAAGCACTCAGGTCACTCCAAGGCAAGTACAAATATGACTCAGTCATTGTCCATGCTGGTGTGAATGACCGGAGACGTACCTCCCTGGACTACATGAAAAGAGACATAAAGGAACTCTCTGAGCATGTAGCCCAGGCCGGTATGACCCTGACCTTGAGTAGCATCTTACCCTCACAAAGAATGATGCCACAATATGAAGACAAGATGATCAATTTCAACAATTGGCTTAAGTACTGGTGTCATTCAAAGGGGATCCAATGCCTGTCAGCTTGGGATGATATGCTCGACAAGCCACGATGCTTCGCTAGGGATGGCTTGCAACTGTCACCCCTGGGCTTTCGGATATTGGCAAAGGCTCTTGCTACCCCCATAGTGCCTTTTTTAGGCAAGGCTCAAAAGACAAACCCACCTCCTTAGGTATCACAAGGGATAAGAAACTAAGAGTAATGCTACTCAATGCCAGAAGTCTAAACCTCAAGATAGCATGGAGAACATCGATATCTGTGCAGTAACAGAAACCTGGTTCAGGGCTCCTGAGAGCAACCCAGCACTACCAGGTTATACCTCATACCATGCTTTTTGGCCCCATAACTTGGAACGAACCACAAAAGGAGGGGGAATATCGATATTCATCAAAGAGACTATCCATGTGCAACTAACAGTGGGTAAAACTGCCTTCCAGTTTATAGCCTGCTACAGACCAACCTCACAAACCCAGGAACCCCACTCGACCTTCCTGAGAACACTGGAAAATATGAAGGTCTCTCCAAACACCATTATATTGGGTGACTTCAACTACCCAAACATAGACTGGGAGCATTACTCTAGCTCCAACACCCTAGCCCAAAGGTTCCTAGAATTTATAAACTCAAATGCTATGGAACAACTTGTTACCAATCCCACAAGAGGGGAAAACATACTGGACCTGATCATCACCAACATGGGGACTCTATGCTCCAGACCAGAAGTGTATCCCTCACTGGTAAGATCAGACCATAAACTAATCTCACTGGATATTCACATCCCAACCCCACCCCCCACCCAGAAAACCACAGTGAAATACTTCTCTAAAGCAAATTTCACACTCCTCAAAACCGAGGTGGAATCCTTCAAAGCCCCCGGGCCTGTGGAAAATACAGCCCAGACCGCAGAATCCTTTATAAACGCATTCTATGAGCACCTTCAGGAATGCATGGATCATGCGATCCCAAATAAAACTAAGACCCAATCCTCCAAAGGCAGACGTCCTGTCTGGTGGACCCCAGCCATAAACAAACTATACAATAGAAGGAGGAAGCTACTAAATGATAGAGCAAAATCCCAAAAAGGGAAGGCAGCACTGATCAGTATTAGCAAAAAACTACAGGCACTCATAAAATTGTCTAAGGCCAGCTTCGAGAGAAAATTGCACAGGACACTAAGGATAATCACAAGGCTTTCTTTAGTTATGTTAGGAACCTGGGTGAGAATTCCCAGATATGCTCAGAATTAGTCCAAAATGACAAAAAATACACTGAACCCACAGACATTGCCAACATCCTAGCTGACAGGTTCAGCGCAAACTCCCCCCCCCTCCACCAAAAGGGCAAATATCTATCCCAGCAGAGTGCTGCCCCCCTGACATCTCAGATGCTCAGGTAAGAGCCGCCCTCTCCAAAGCAAAAAACACAGCATCAATGGGACCAGATGGTGTCCCGGGCTGCTTCCTACATGAACTCCAAGAAGAGCTAAACCCAAACATAAAACTACTGTTCAATCTTAGCCTTACTACAGGATATGTGCCCAAAGAGTGGCGTACAGCAACAGTGCTCCCTCTCCATAAAGGTGGTGCCTCAACGGATCCTGGAAACTATCGTCCCATAAGCCTGACTAGCTTGGTCTGCAAAGCTATGGAAAGGATCATCATGGACCTCATAAATAAAGATATTGTGGACCTACAGACACTGGATCCTACCCAGTTCGGCTTTGTTAAGGGCAGATCCTGCCTCTTAAACCTGGTTGATTTCTTTGAAACAGTCATCAAGGCCATTGACGATAGGAAGGTGGTCCACACAGCCTACCTGGACCTCGCAAAAGCCTTCGATACAATACCCCACTCGGGCATTATAGATAAGCTCACCAGCTTAAATATAAACCCCTATGTCACTAGATGGATTGCAAACTGGCTCAAGGACAGAACCCACATGGTTAGAATTGCTGGAGCCAAGTCAGACTCCAAACCAGTTACAAGTTGTGTCCCACAATGCTCAGTCCTGGGACCTCTCTTGTTCGGTATATATTTCTCGGAGGTACAGGCCAACACGGAAGGACTGCGGCTGACCAAGTTCGCAGATGACTGCAAACTGGGCGCCATAATCGACTCTCCAGCTGACACAAGCATACTCCAAAAGGGCCTCATAGAAACAGACAACTGGTGCCAGAGCCATGGCCTCAAGCTAAATGCCAAAAAGTGTATAGTCATCCCCTTTGGCAAAAACAAAGTGCCCACAAATTACCACATAGGTGGTAATCCATTAAGTACAGAAGAAGTAATTAGGGACCTGGGGATCCAAGTTGATAGCAATCTCTCATTTGACAACCACATGGCCAAAGTGGTTAGAAAAACATTTTATATAGCCCACCTAATCATGAAGGGATTCACATCTAGATCAGGGGAGGTCATCGTGCCTCTTTACTCATCCCTCATCAGGCCCATAATTGAGTACAATGCCCCTTTTGGGATGTACCTTACCAGACACCTGCAGCAACTGGAAAGACCCCAAAAGTACCTCACCAAGAGGATCAAAGGGCTCAAACAGATGCAATATGCTGCCCGGTTAAAGAAACTCCAGTTCTACTCAGTGGCATACCGCCTGTTCAGAGGCGATCTGTGCCTGACGTATAAAGCCATGTCCAACCCGGAATTAATGGACATGCTGCACCTCAGAAAATCCAAATCCCATTGAGCTATGCGCTCGAGAGACTTGAACCTCAGCACTGAAATAAATAGGACATGCTGGAGGGACAGATTCATAACCCAGAGGCTCCCTTCACTCTGGAATAAAATCCCAGTCCAGATTAGGCAGAGTCCCTCATTGACTCTCTTCAATAGGAATCTTGATGAGTGGATGGGAGATTGTAGGTTTACCCCAGGTATCACTTCAGTGTCACTGTTAGACAGAGGCACAGTATACTAACCTCAAAAGAGGGCATAGAAAAATAAATTTAAAATGGGTGGTGAAAGCCAAACACATTCTGGCTAGGCTTATAAATGCCCTAGGGCAGATAGCCTGGTATGAACCTATGAACTAATGAACCTACTTTGAACCTAGGGTGATGTCTGCCTAGGCTCCAGGCCAGTGTCTGATCCTGCCATGATGGGATTGTTGTATGTACAATAATATGATATAACTGATTACATCAGTATTGTCTGCTGAGCCTATAGAGGTATCAGTGGTCTGCATGCTGGTGTAAAAGGATCTCTGCAATGTCAGGTAACATCTGTCACAGTTACAATGGTGACAGCAGTAACAAGACAACCCCTACCTTTTTAAGTACACAGACTACAGAACACAGTACTACATGCAAGCACCATGGCACATGTCTGACTTTTGCATGTCTGCAGGTCAACTTATAAAGGATGACATCAACAGGCCATGTAGGAGACAAGAGGTTGGGAGGGCTGCATAAAATGGATGTGTGGGCTTCTGTAAGCATGAAAAGGCTAGCAAGCCATGCCATTGAAGAAGTAACTGTAGCATAGCACATCTACTCTGCTGAGTAGAGACACACACACACATCCAGTTGACTGCAGTGAGAACAGAACCCCTACATATATAAGTATACAGACTATAGAACTCAGTACTTTAAGCAAGTGCTGTAGCACAAGTCTGACTTTTACATGGCTGCAGGTGAAATTATGGTAGATGACATCAGCAAGCCATGTAGGAGAGATGTTGTGAGGCCTGCATAGGCACATAGAGGCATAAATACATATGAGGTCAGTAGCCTAATTGTAGAGTGTGTCCTAGGTGTGTAAAATCCTAGTTGTGTAAAAATACAAGTACCCTAGTTGGATGTTTGAGTTTAGCAGACCAAAGTTGTCAGCACCACTGAATGGCCCTGTCCATGAGGGAGCATATTTATGTATTTATTTATTTTACATTTGTTAACTGGGAGAGCCTAGCTGGATATAGGTCCATTTACAGTGGAGGCCTGGGGAGAAAAGCTCCATAGCAATTTTAACATATAAGACGGCAAGTATAATAAAAAGGCACATTTGACAACATACATAAGAAACATTTCTTATATGTGTATAAAAATACTGCGCCCCCAGTATTATATTGTTTGAGGGGGTAGACAACACATGTATATATTGTGAATATATGACTTATACTGAGAATGTGCCCAGAAAAAAATGTTCATATGTACAGAAGATCAGCTAAATTTGGACTGTCACCTCCAGAGAGAGAGAGATGACAACAATGTAATCATGTTCTATAGCCAGTTGGACCAAATCAAGTGTGTCACGTAGACACATTTGCAACATGGAGAACTATGTATAGCACATTTTGTGGGGACAGGTGCCCTTTTTATCTGTGGACAGAGAAAAGAATGTTGGGGAAGGGACATAGGTATGTCTGGGGCAGGCAATCTGGAAATATGAGGAAGCAATTTCTGACAGACAAATCATATAATATAAGATACAGGACAGTGAAGAACACAAGAGGGGGGTGAACTCCATGGCTGGATTAAGGGTGTGGACCTTGCAAACACATGGACATTAAGTTGGGTAACAGTAAGAATCGAGTCCTCACCCAGTGGACTGTCATCACTGTCACCTCAATGCATTGTTGGATGCAGTGTCTGTCTTCTGTGTCTCCTTGTCTTATTTAGTAGAATGATGGAGAGCAGAATCTCCATCCAGCGTAACAGTGCAGCCACAGAGTGGTGCACAATCCTACACACCATCCCCAGCAGTTCTTTTGGGGTGATAAAATCAGCCCTTGTGCCATGACTGCACTGAAAATAGAATCTCCACCTATCTAAATGCACACACACTATAGAACATAGTACATAACACATGCACCATGGTTCAAGTCTGACTTGTAGTGTATCAGACAACACATTATAGATGATGACATCAGCAGCATCTATTGAGGACAGGGATAACAGTGTATCACAGGCTGCTGTAAAAGACTCACTGAAAAGTCCAACAACAGACAGCTCCCTTACACATATACACATTTGGCTGCAGGGATAATAGAACCCATACCTTAGTACACAGACTACAGAACACATACTTAACACAATCACCACGTCAAGTCTGACTTGAAGTGTGTCAGACAAAACTTTATATTTGATGACATCAGCAGTGTCTGTTGAGGACAAGGTAAGAGTGTCCCACAGGCTGCTGTAAAAGGCTCACTTTACAGTCCAGCAACAAGTCACAGACCAACCCCCCCCCCCATTTTACTGCAGTGAGAATAGAACCCAATTTATCTAAGTACACACACTACAGAACCCAGGAATTAAAGAAAGTATTATGGCACAAGTCTGATTTTGACAGGACTGCTGGTGAACTTATAGTAAATGATATTAGCAGGCCATGTAGGAGACAAGAGGTTGGGAGGCCTGCATGAAATGGATGTGTAGGTTTGTGCAAGTCTCAAAAAACTGGCAGGCCATGCCATTGAAAAGGAAACTGTGGGATACACACGTCTGTTGTTCTGTCTACACACACACACACACAACTGCAGTGATAATAGAACCCATATCTAAGTAGATAGGCTACATAACACAGCACTTATTGCATATGCCACAGCACAAGTCTGATTTTGACAGGATTGCAGGTGAACTTATAGTAGATGACATTGACATGCCATGTAGGAGAAAAGAGGTTGGGAGGCCTACATAAGAACATTGCTTCAAGGTGTCATCTGATGTTAGAATCTCAATAGCAGTAGGCTGCTGGAAGCATAGCTGTGTAACAACACAAGTAACCTTACTGAGCATACTTGGCTGTTTGAGTTTTACAGAACAAGGTGGTGAGCTCCACCAAGTGGTCCTGCTATGAGTGAGCAAACAACATCATATATAACACTTTATATTGTGTTTGATATATGCATGGAAAAAGGAATGAGACCTCAAGGTTGTAGTGCTTATTTGGGGTGGTTTGTGTGGGGAACAACTGGATGTATTGTAAATATATGAAGTATAGTCATAGTATGCCCTTAGTTTGCATTGTCTTCACAAGTAGTTTTCTGTCATACAAAGGAAATGGACAGTAAATACCAATATATATATATATATATATATATATATATATATATATATATATATATATATATATATATATTTTTTTTCCATAGCACAATGAGCATTAGATTTGTGCAATGGTTAACAAAGTGTACACCCATCAAGATGGGCCTGTTTGCACACAGCAAAGCAGTGCACAAATGTGACCTGCATTGCTAATGTTTGCTACTATACCCCAGTCCCATCTGTATTCCAGGCCAGCTTTTCATGATGGCTAAGAGCATTAGTTGAATGTATCCATTTTCAGGTTTTGGGTGTCTGCTTTCTAGGCAATCTGTTTTTTTTCCTGTTTCCACAAAGTTGCACATTGCAAAAACAAAATCAGCTCAGCCAAACTTTTTTTCTGGAGACGGCACATTGCACAAAAGTGGAACTAAAAGAAGATAAAGAGGGAAAGATATAAAAACTAAGGAATGCATATGTAAAATCTGTAAAAGCAGAGTAAAAATTGATAGTACACATCACAAATTTCTACATATGTCAAGATTTGAACCCTTACACCAATGCAGCTTCAGAAAATGGGTGGTGTTTTAGTCCACTTTGCCACACAACCAGCTTTGCCTCAATGAAATGAAGTTATTCTTCAGACAACTAACTCATCAGAATGTACACTGCTATCAAACCATTAGCTGTGATTTGTACATTTAATTCTATTTACTATATTTGGACATAGAGCAATTAGTGATCACACAACCTGTCATAATTATGCTTACAAATATACAGCTCTGTGTGACCTTTCTGTGTTTCTTGACCATTCATCAGTTATCTAACACATGCAGTGTGTAAACCATTCTATATCATTGGCCTTAACATGTGAGAGGATATGAACTGGGAATAATATAGGTTCATAGGTAGGCACTAGGCTATTGGCCCTAGGACCTATATAAGCCTAGCCAAAAAGGAACCCTGGCTTTCTCCACCAAAGAAAATAATTTTCCTGTGCTCCTGTTGAGTAGAGCCACAGAAGTGATCCCCGGGGTGAATTTCCTATTCCCCATCCAATCATCAAGATTTTTCTTGAAGAGTGCTAATGAGGAGCTTTGTTTGATACAGATAGGTAGTTTGTTCCAGAGTATGGGAAGTCTCTGGGACATTAATCTATCCCTCCAGCATGTTCTGTTTATTGTGGTGACAAGGTTTAGGTCCCTAGAGCATGTAGCTCAGAGGGACTGGGATTTCTTTAAGTGGAGCATGTCCAATACCTCTGGGTTTGACATAGCTTTGTATGTTAGGCAGAGGTCACCTCTGAGTAGGCAATATGCGATGGAGTAAAGCTGGAATTTTTTGAGATGGTCTGCGTAGGGCATCTTTTTGAGGCCGGTAATCCTCTTTGTGAGGTATTTCTGCAGCCTTTCCAGTTGTTGTAGATGTCTTGTGAGGTACATACCAAAATGGGTGTTGCACTCTATAATGGGTCTAATGAGTGATGAGTAGAGGGGAAAAATGACCACCATTTTCCTGGATGAGAAAACTTTTGTGATGAGGTGTGCCATGTAGTAGGATTTTCTGACTACTGCGGTGATGTGATTATCAAAGACAGACTACTGTCCACCTGTGTCCCAAGGTCTCTTATCACACTTTCGATGTTAAGTAGACTACCGTCTATGTGGTAGTTCATGGGTACAGAGTTTTTACCAAAAGGGATGACAATGCACTTTTTGGCATTGAGCTTGAGGCCATGGCTTTGATACCAGGCATCTTTCTCATTGAGGCCCTTTTGTAGGATGTCCACATTGTTAGGAGTTTAAGTTATGGCTCCTAGTTTGCAGTCATCTGTGAACTTTGTTAGCCAAAGACCTTCTGTGTTAGCCCGTACTTCAGAGGAGTAGATACCAAATGGGAGAGGACCCAGCACTGAACCCTGTGGTACTCCAATTGTCAATGGTCTGAAGTTGGATTTGGAGTCTATTACTTTCACAGTGTGGGTTCTGTCAGTGAGCCATTTGGCAACCCATCTTGTGACATTGGGATTTATACCTAGTTTAGTGAGTTTATCTATAATTCCCGAGACGGGGATGGTGTTGAAATCCTTTGTGAGATGTAGATAGGTTGTGTGAACCATTTTACCCTCATCTACGGCTTTGCTGACTGCTTCAAGGAAGTCTATCAGGTTTAGGAGACATGATCTGCCTTTTACAAAGCCAAACTGGGTGGGATCCAGAGTTTGGAGATTAACAATGTCTTTGTTTATAAGTTCCATGATGATAAGTTCCATGGCCTTGCAGACCTGGCTCGTCTGGCTAATGGGCCGGTAGTTTCCGTGGTAGATCCCCCTTTGTGGAGTGGGATAACCATCACTGTGCACCATTCAGTGGGCACAAAGCCTGAGGTAAGGATATGATTGAACATGGTACTTAGGTGGGGTGCTAGTTCATTCTATAGTTTGTGTAGAATGCAGCCTGGGATGTTGTCAGGTCCCATGGATGCTGGGTTCTTGGCTTTGCAGAGTGTGTTTTTTACCTGTGCAGCCATGATTATAGGAACTTTGCATTCTTCTGATATAGAGATGGGCCCTTTAGGGGGTGAGGGGGGGGGGTAAAGCTAGCACTGAACCTATCTGCCAGGATGTTGGCAATATCAGTTAGTTCTGTATATTTAGTGCCATTGTGCTGTAACTCAGAGCAGATCTGAGTGTTGCCATTGAGATTCTTGACATAGCTATAGAATGCTTTGTGGTTGTCTTTAGAAACAGTGATGATTTTGTTTTCATAACTAGCTTTGGAAGATTTTACAGGGGATCTCAACTGAGGCTTACCAGGGATTTCCTCCAATCATGGGATTTTACTCTTTTTTGCAGCAGTTTCTTTCTTCTGTTGTAGAGTTTGTTTATGGCAGGGGACCACCAGATTGGCTTCCTCTTTTTGGAGGATAGCATCTTGATTCTGTTAGGGATAGCAAGATCCATGCACTTGTGTTAGTGTTTATAAAGTGCATTTGTGTAGGATTCAGCAGTAGTACCTCTATTGTCCGTCTGCATGGGTGTCGTGAAGTTTGCCACTTCTGTCTTATAAAGCGTGAAGTTGTCTTTGGAGAAATTTTTTACGGTGGATTCCCTAATTGGGGATGGGGGTGGGATGTGGATGTCTAGGGTGATTAGCTTGTGGTCAGATCTGACCAATGAGAACTTGACCTCTGGTGTGGAACACCGGTTATCCATGTTGGTAATGACCAGGTCTAGGATATTGCTGCCCCTGGTGGGGTGTGCATAAATTGATCCAAGATATTGGAATTTATGAATTCCAGAAAACATTGAGCAAAAGAGTTGGTACATGAGTAGTTTTCCCAGTTAATGGTGGGGTAGTTTAAATTGCCCATTATTAGGGTGTTAGGTTGTACCCTAATATTTTCCAGTGTATTGAGAAATGAGGAATGGGAATCCTAGGGCATGGTGGGGGATCTGTAGCATGCTACGATTTGGATTGCGGTCTTGCCCAGAGTTAGTTGCACTTGGATAATCTCGGATGCATTATGCTAAGCAACTAGCCTGGAGGTGTGGATACCCTTAATGAATATGGACACGCCTCTGCCTTTAATGTTTTTGTCCAGGTTAGGTGGCCGAAAGGTGTGTCATGAATTATAGCCTGGTAATGCAGAGGTGCTCTCTGGAGCCTTGAACCAGGTCTCTCTCACTGCACAGGTGCCGATGTTCTCCATTTTAAGGAGTGCCTCAAGTGAATGCATTTTGAGGTTTAGACTTCTAGCATTGAGTAGCATTACCCTCAGATTGTCTTGCTTGTACCTGTTATGGTGGTGAATTTGTCATTTGAATTTTGCCTAAAAAAGGCACTATAGGGGTGGCAAGAGCCTTAGCCAGTATCCAGAATCCCAAGGGCGGCAGGTGCAGGCCATCTCTGGAAAAGCATTGTGGTCTGTCGATCATGTCATCCCAGACAAACAGATACTGGATCCCCTTAGAATGACACCAGAAGCTTAGCCAATTGTTGAAGTCAATCATTTTGTCCTTGCACTGTGGTATCATTCTGGGTGATGGCAGGTTGCTACTCAGGGCTAGGGTCATAACTGCCTGGGCTACAAGATCAGAGACCTCCTCCATGTCTCTTTTCATGTAGTCCATGGAGGTACATCTCAGGTCATTCACACCAATAGAGTCACCTATGACTAGAGTGGTGGGTATGTTTTTATGCCTTTTGCACTGTGGTTGGGTGGCACACTGAGTTTGTGGGCTATGTGTCATTTGGGTTGTGTTGAGGGGTGGAGGTTGCTTGCATTTCTGCTTTGGAGGTCACTGTTGCTTGGGCAAATTTTTATTGAAAGCCGCCATGAATGTAGGTGTGTGTTTTGTGTTTCTAGGTGTGTGTTTTGGTGGTGTAGGTTTTGTATAATATGCAGTTGCCAACAAATGAAGTCCGGGTTGGATGGCACAAACACTCATATACTGTTCTTTTGGGGGCAGCATTGCTGAGTTACTGTTATGTCAGGAACAAGGGTACATTCCTCTTTTGGGGGAAAAAGCTCATTTACTCTTCTGTTATGACACAAACAAGTCTAAAGTCAGAAACTGCAATGTGTATCATCACTTTCTAACTTCTGTCTTTAATGATTTACCAGTACAAAAGGTATGGTGCTAAACTGAGGCCATGCAGGGAATATCAGTATTCTTCAGAGGGATGACTGTGCGAATCTTTCATGCTTGAGGCCTACTAATTACTAATGGACAAATATAAGTAAAACAAGTGTCTGGTGTCACACGCTAAGGTACTTTGTGTACAAATTCACCACTATTTACTTGCTTATGGTAACAAGCTAGGAAATATAAGGATATGTCATAATATTATTAAAGAATACACTGTAGGTTCAGAACTTACCTTGCAAATACAACAGTTCACCTTTAGTTCAGGGTTGACAATGTCTGATGCAAGCAGTACACAGCCAATACATGGGGAGTTAAAGGTTGTGTGATTTGCCTGACAACAATTTTACTGCATGTATGTGAGTAGGAGAAAAATATTGCATCAACAGGTGGTCAGTGAATGTGGTATCCATTGTCTCTTCACCAAAGCAAGGGCATACTGAGGATGCCTACGTCTGCCTACAGGAACAGCAGCTGAGGGTTCCTCCTCTGACTGTGACTGTGGAGACCTAGGCATTGGTGGGGGGATGTGTGTCACTTCCCCTTGCTGATCCTTCTGCAGCTGTTTTCACAGGATCAGCTTGTGGCGCTTAGCACATACAGTGAATATTTGTGTACATGTGCTTGGATTAGACTGCGGGGCTCCATCGGATATATCTAGGCACAGGAACCATGACTTCAGAAGCCCAACACACACTATATGATGTTTCTAGTTTGAGTGTGTGCTTCATTATGGTGTTTTTCCATGGGTGTGTGTGCACTTCTGATGAGTGTCATTAGCCACAGTTCTAGGGCATAGCCAGCATCCCGCAGTAAATAGCCCTGTGGGATGCCCGCCTAGCAAACATCTGGTACTGCTGTGATGTGTACGAGATATGGGAGTCATGATACCTGCCAGGGTTGCCAGCACACACATTCAAAATTATTCCCAGGGCATTGTACACAACTTGATAGTTGGTGGAGTGGCATCCCTTGCTGTTAATGTAGATTCTACCCTGCTAACCAGGTGGTGCCTTAATGTGGGCATGAGTGCAATCTATGGACCCAGTACTTCAGGGTAGTGTGCTACACAGTAAAACAGTTCATATTGCTTGCCCTCTCTTCAGAACTACTGGGGGAAAATATGTGTTCACTGACATGTATGAGCATAGCATCCAGAAACTGGTAGAGGATCCTGGAGGCTGATGCCTGTGACACACCCATCATGTCCCTAGTTTGTCTTTGGAAGGTACTAGTAGCTAATATTCTAAGGGCTATACATACCTTAGTTTCCACTGGGATGGGTTCTCCCCTGTTGGCTCTGGCTCTGAGTTGTGGGTGGCTGAGCTTGGTGAGTTTTGTAGTAAGTCCCTCTCCACCCTGTAGAACTCTAAAATCTCCAGCTTATGTAGCACCTGGAAGGTTACCCTGGGCCTGAACACTCTTCTCCTTCTTGACTAGGCCTTTTGTCAGCAGCATTGACTTCAGCTTCTTGCACATACAGATGTAGAATAGCTGCAGCAGCCACAAACATTGTCTCAGTTAAAATTTCTTTGACTCTACTCCAATGATATTGAAGGATAAAGGAAATACATGGATACTTTATACATCGATGAATAGTTCCACCGTGTTGGATTGGTTGATTAATATGCAATTCTCCTGCTTATGCTATAACTAGCATCTATTAAACACACCAGTTGCTTCCACATTAGTGCGCTATGTGCACCTCCATGCACCTCTGTTCACTTCTGAGCACCTTTGCATAAATAAAGTAAGCATAGACAAAATTGATAGTTCCTCTGTTGTTATGATATTGAGCAAACATGGATCATAAAAACTGAAAGAAAGGTTGCACACCCTGTAGTCGAACCCAGGACCATCTATGTTCCAACTGTAACACATACATGTGCTGCCACAGGAATACTTACAAAACAATGCAGAGAAACCTGTCATGCATTCCTCTGTTTCTTGTGGTTGTCCTAAGCACAGTATCATGCAAATAATGGCAAGGTAAAAAAAAAAAAAAAAGGACAGACACTGCACATTTTTAACAACAAAATAATGAGGACAACACAGAACTTGGAAAATGTGCACTGCTTTCATATACTTTCACCTTTAGTGTAACCTGGCACGCCCCCCCCCCCCGCCCTGATGTCAGTATTCACTATTGCCTTGCACTCAACACAAACAGAGTAGAACTACTTATATGAAGTGAACACTCCTACACGGTTATTCTTTTTGAGATTCAACAATGAGCTTTGACTTTATTTGCATCTTTACCATGCTGACAGGCCAGAATCTACACAGTAACTGTGTAGGCAGTGAAGCTGGATGGGAGCCCAGTGTTGTAATAGAAGAATACATGTTTTAATAAAATGGGACTGTAATCCATCAGCTGCATCCTGTATACGCCTACATTAAAGTATAATATTCTGTTTCATATAGGTTTACATATTTTAGCAGCCTGCATTACTTACATGTATATTCTTCATTTGAGGGTGGGGGAGCACAGCTACATTTATGTCATGTCACTTAAAAGGAATTATTATGATTGTTATACTAATTTTCTAGCATCTACCCTGTGTAATTAGTCCAGAATGTATGTGGTGTTACATGTTAAAGTGGATTTCTGTACAAATTTTCTTGGGTGGCAAAAGCCAGGGTAGCGTTTGGCTAGGCTATATAGGCCCTAGGGCCAATAGCCTAGCACCTACCTATGAACCTATAAATGTGGCTGCATTCGGAAAGCTTTGGAATACACGGCCAACATGAACACAGATTCTACTGATTTAGAGGTTGTTGAATTGCTCCACATGTTGATTTGCTTCATTAGCATAAAATTCAGCTACTTATGCTGTAATTTGAATGCTGGAAAAGTTTGTGTTTGCATGTAAGTGTACTCAATTGCATACCACTACTCAGTGTTTACTGAATCTAAACCTTTTCATGGCTGTGCACATTGTGCTGCGACATGCACATGGTCAGAATTATTGTGCGGACTGTACTGAGTCCCCCTGGGTGTGTATGAATATAAGTCTTTAAAAAATTATTAAGTGTTCTTAACAGCCTGTAATGATGTTTTATGGCCTATTGCTTTACCACCTTGCTGTTTAGTTTGGTAAGGGATTAATTAGGCTAGCTGATAGAATTCCATGGGATATTTTATTTGCCATAGATGTTAGGATACAGTCAAGGGCTGATTATCTAGTTGGTGTGGTTATCAGTTTGATGAATTTGTACAGATGTATGCATTTTCAAACTGCATTGTTTATTAGTCTGTATTAGTGTTCACCCAATATTATGGTTTCTTAGAGGATTTTTGAGGAAGTCCAGCAGGGAATCTCTTTCAGTGTTTTAGCTTTATTAACTGGGGTACGTATATTGCCATGATTGTGAATATCTTGCAAGTCTTTACTTTTAGCATGGTTAGTAAGATTTCTACATTAGATAAAGTCCGTGGTTCAATAAGGCCCACACTAAGTGGACACCGTTCTGACTGAGCAGACAATACAGGCATAACTAACACTTTCTTCCTCCTAATTTTAGTTTTCCTATTGATTTTCTTGTAGCTTTAAATATTGACAGAGATTCATAAAGTTTACCGCAAAGTGTAGACTACATATACACTTACCTCCGGATTTACTAATCTTCCATGCAAGACTAGTCTAGTCCTGCATGGAAGCGGCCAATTAGACGCAGGATGGCAGCGTGCCATGCATAGCAAGGAAGGCGTGCTGCCCAAGCTCCCCAGGCTTACACGGAGTGTGTACGAGTGCAGGGAGCGTGTCAGAGAGCAGAGCTAGAATAAACACGCCCCTGCAATGTTGAACAGCAGAAAGTGGAAATAAATGAGTGAGACTACTCATAGGTGTCCACATATCCCCACCAACAGTCCCCCATGTGTACAACAGCAAAAGGACATAAAAATCAAAAGAAGAAACCCCTGTATTATTGTTTAAAACACTAAGTACAGCTAACCATA